>NC_049913.1:23315544-23448769 GCF_001411555.2 Juglans regia | reverse complement strand
TTCTCTCCCTCGCAGCTGCTCTCCTCCTCGCAACCGCTCCGCTCTCCTCCTCGCAAGCCCACTCTCTCCATCGCAACTCTCACTCTCTCCATCGCAACTCAGAATCAAGGTTAGTGGGTTTGTGGTTTGGTTTATGGGTGTTTGGATGGTTGGAAAACAGACTCAAGCTGTTGGTTTATGGGTTTTAGTGGGTTTGTCGTTTGATCACTTTTATTCATAGCATAATCTGCATGCCTTGAGTCAAGTCTACGAGTCTTTTTGAACCCGCCAAAGGAATTTTCTTAGTTTGGAATAGAGGAAAATGGTGGGTTGGAGAGAAAATAAACGGAATAGAGGAAAAAACTAGGTATTGTGGCTGCCCAGAAAGCTGTCTCTTGTAATATATGTATACATTTATAGATATATGTATATGTCAGTTCTCGAAAGAGATCTCTTTGACATTTGCATGATTAATTCCAAAGAGAACCTTAGCAACTCTTATCCCTGCTTGAAAATTGGCCTGTGTAATCTGGAGTTCAAGAGTCATACTGATTGTAGTATTTGCCTAGTTTTAGAGGAGATCTCTGCGTAGCTTGTTTTTCCTTACATATGTATGTAGAGATTCTCGTACAGCCTGCACTTTCTGATTGCTTTACTCAACCAGGCCCCCCCAAAAAAGGAATAAGTCCATCCAAACAGTCTTGATGAATTATTGATTTTGGGAAAATCATACCATACCCGCCCATGTAACATGATTATTAGGAGTCTGCACACTGAAATTCTATAAACCAAATAGATTGTATTAGATTAATATCATCAAAGAATTAGGGAGGATGGGCATTAATGATTAAACAAAGCTCACTTCTTTATACCCTGTTAGATTAACCTTTTCTGTTTTATGCTTATTGGGCTTTATATAATCTTCTTCTATCTATAACTCCTAAAGATTGAAATAACCCTACCCCGAGTGGGGAATGGAAAAATCTCTTTAGTGCAATGGGGGATTCTTTTTCATGAATGGATACTGGAAAGTTTTTTTTTTTTTTTGGGTATGATCCACAGCTTTTGTATTGTGGTTGGAAGTCTTCTTCAAAACACCCTTTTAAATGGCAACAACTCTTACCTCTTTGGGCATTTGACTTATCTACCGGTTACCCTTCTTTGTTATTCCCTCAAGTGAGAAATTTCTCTACTAACAGTAAATTTCTCAGCAAAACCAACTCTCAACTCCTCATCTAAAATCTATATGCACTTCATTTTTGCTACATTAAACGATAAGCACTACTAACAGTCAAGTTCTTGATTATTATTATTAAATAATAATTGTTCTATAAACAAAGATTTTAAGGCTCACAGATTTGTAAATTATATTTTAAGGTCTGAGACTCTGAGGTTAGGCCCATCAGTAGCCCAACAAGAAGATATCGTATTCTAAATTCCTAATTTCAGACTCAGACATGATCAGTACCTATGCCCAAAGCGCATGCATAATCATCTAATTTTACTCTTTGCCTTTTATCTTGTTTGAACTACATGAGCTACATTGTTTAGCTAATACATGAACTACATTGTTTGAACTCCTAGGAACATGCATGATTGACCAATGAGACACCTTTCCTAGTAGCTGTTTTACATCTCTTATCAACAACCAAGCTGAATTCCACTTCTCCTGATTGCTTTTATCTGCATTGACCATTGCTTTTATCTACACGACTGTTATCTTTCTTAAAAATGATAAGCCCCTATCTGGTTTATAAACAGTTGAAAATATAATTAAATCTATCTCTTGCTCTCAATTTAAACTATAAAAAGTGATTAAAAAAACCCACCATATAAGACAAAGTGAGTACCCGACTTTTTTCAGGCTTTCTTTGCAGAATTCTGTACTTGTCACTAAAACAATGCTACACCCTTTAATAATGATGTTTTTTAAGGGGGACATGTCACTTTGTCTGCACCATCATTTGGTTATCTTTCTTAATTTTTTTTCCATTTTCACTTTTCTTAAGCAGCATTTTTCTCTGTTTGGTCATGTTGTTTGTGCACAATCTGATCATAGTATCCTTTGATGATCATGATAAGCTATTAAGCTGTATTCATTCTTATAAAATTGAAAAAACTGCAGTTGAACTCTATGGAACATAGTGCAGTTATGCCTTCATCTGGGTCTGAATCAATGCCCAATATGATTCATTTGGATAGTACTCAGCCTCCAACTTTGGATAGCTCTCTCCCAACAACTAGTCCTCAAGTTCGCCCTCCTATCACAAGAAAACGGGGAAGATCAGATGTATGGCAACACTTTACGAGGATTGAGAATGTCGAGGATCCCAATGAGCTCAAAGCCACGTGCGATTATTGTGGTAAGGTTTTGTTATATCATCCTAAAAAATAAGGTACTTCATCTTTGAAGTACCATCATCAGACATGTAAAATCTTTAATGCTAGTGGAGTTGGAAGGGATAACCTCCAATCAAAAATGATCGGGACTAGGAAGACGGGGGTGGATGGTACAACTAGCAGTCCTAGTGTTGGACTTGCTAAGTACAATGAACAGAAAATACGATCGGCGGTAGCTAAAATGATAATCATGGATGAGTTACCGTTTAGATTTGTAGAAAAACAAGGTTTTAAAGACTTTATGGCCGTAGTTGAGCCTAGATTTCCAATCCCCTCTCGCATTACTATTATGCGAGATTGTATGAAGATGTACATGTTAGAAAAAGATAAGTTGAAGAACATGTTCATGGCATCTGATTATAAGATTTGCATCACTACTGACATGTGGACATCAATTCAAAATCTTAACTATATGTGCATAACAGCCAATTTTATTGATGATGATTGGATCTTGCATAAGAGGATTATAGATTTTAAGAAAGTTCCTGATCACAAAGGAATAACAATAGGAAAAGAGATTGAGTCATCTGTACTTGGATGGGGCATAAAGAAGATATTTACAATCACAGTCGACAATGCATCCTCTAATACTATGGCCATTGATTATTTGAGGAAAATTGCCAAACTTAGGGATTGTATGGTATTAGAGAATGAACTTATGCATATAAGATGTTGTGCACATATTTTGAATCTCATTGTTCAAGATGGATTGAAAGAAGTTGATAAATCAATTGTCAAGATTCGAAATGCAGTAAAATATGTGAAATCTTCCCCTGCAAGACTTAATAAGTTCAAATCATGCGTAGAGAAGCAAAATATTTTGGGTGGTGGGCTTCTTTGTCTTGATGTTCCAACTAGGTGGAACTCAACATATCTAATGTTGAGTGCGGCTCTCAAATATTATGCGGCGTTTGAGGTGATGCAAGATGAAGACAATGAGTTTGGCCCATATTTACGTGAGGTTGGACAAGGAATACTAACTTTACATTATTGGGAAACCATTAAGGTTTTTGTAAAATTTTTGAAGCTTTTTTATGATACGACTTTGCGGGTTTCAGGCTTAATTTATGCAACTTCAAATTTGTTCATTAGAGAAGTATTTACAGTCTATAATTATTTGAACAAATTTTCTATGAGTGAGAGTAATATGCTGAAAACCATGTCGGAGAGGATGTTGTTGAAATATGACAAGTATTGGGGGGATTTTGAGAAATTGAACAAAATGTTGTTTATTGCATCTATGCTTGATCCGCGCTTCAAGTTAGAAGTTTTGGAATTTTGTTTTAGAAATTTTCTTGGGAATGAGCGAGCGTCTGAACTTGTTGATTGGTTAAGGAGGATAATTGAGCGGATGTATAAGCAATATTCAAAATCTAGTGTAGGTTCAAGTAGGGGTCAATCAAGTGTTGGTGAGACCCAAAGCAATACTTCTTATGATAATGTGGATGATATATTAAGTATGTTTGAACAATATCAAGCATCAAAGGGTGTGGTAGAGTCTAAATCAGAATTGGATAAGTATTTCATGGAAAGTGTTGAAAGATCGACACCCGACTTTGATATTTTACTATGGTGGAAGGTGAACTCAATCAGATATCCGATCCTTGCCAATATGGCTCGAGATGTGTTAGCTATTCCTATATCTACTGTTGCTTCTGAGTCGGCATTTAGCGTTGGAGGTCGTGTCTTAGATTCATTTCGTAGCTCATTGGCCCCAACAACAGTTGAATCTCTTATTTGCACACAAAACTGGTTAATGGCTCCCTCCATTAATTATGACTCCCAAGATGTAATGGAAGATACTAAAAGCTACAAGTTAGAAACCGGTAAGATTCACATTTGAAAATTATTTTCATATACTCTTTTCAATTAATTATATGTTTAACATAATTTTTTTTCATGTAGAGATAACTTTAAAGAATATTTTAAATGAGATCGATTGAAGATTACTTGAAGTACTTTTGGATCAAAACTAGCTAATCTAAGAGTAAGACCATTTTTTCTTTTTCTTTTTTTTTTATTTATTTTTTATTTTTTTGTGGGCATGTTCTTCATGTGCATTTGCTTTGAGCTTCATGTCTTATGCTGAAACTATATGTTTGCAGGATTCTTGGAGACATATTCATGGGGGCTTACCACACAGGATTCTTGGAGTTGGAGACATATTCATGTGCATTTTGCACTTTTTCTTGCTTCCTATTTAGAGGATAATAGTAATGTCGTTTGTATATGCTGTAATTTAGTGCACTTTTTCTTGCTTCCTATTTAGAGGATAATAGTCTGTATCCATTTATTGTCTTGCATTGTTGGAATTTAGGAACAACTCTCAAGATGTACTTTGACAATTTGATCAATTTCGTGTTCTAACCCAGCATATACAAACTTACATACTAAAGAATTATCAAAAATAAAGAACTGATTCAGCAGGAAAAAAAAAAAAAGGTAATCGGGTATTCCGAAACAGAATTCGGGTCAGGTAATCGGGTATCGGCCGAATCAGGTAATCGGGTACCGGAATAGCCTTGGGGTTCGGGTCGGGTCAGAACAGTAGAATTCGGGTCGGGTCGGGTCGGGTGAACAGTACTACCTCAAACCATAAAGTAAAGCCATAACTTCAGCATGGTTATTAGAACAACAACCAATAGGAGCAGAAAAACCCAAACATAACTCACCAGCATGAGCACGAAGTACTCCTCCTACTCCTGAAGCACCCGAATTACCCAATATTGGTTCTCCCATCTCACACTCTTGTCACCCCTCACACGAACATTCGGGATAGGAAGATTTAATGATTAAAATAACTCCTCATCCCTTTTACTGATATTGTTTTGGTCTTGAGTTATAAAACAACCCAGGACAACCAATATTTAATAGACATCCAAATCGTTTCAATTGATTCGAGGGTGCCCTCCACAAGCCTTACATCGCCTCCACCACAAGCGCCATGTGATAATAGTAGGAAGGAGGCCAAGAATCTGTCCACTACAAGAAGAGCGTTTGGCTCGACGAAACCAACACTCCATTCATTGTTCCCAATTCCTTCCAATCAGATTTGGCATGCCTAAAAGAAGACAAGCCCAACACCAAATCTGTGATGCAAATTCACCCAAAGCAAGAACATGATACTAATCTTCATATGCGCCCAAAGCGCAGTAATCACATCTAGAAACCAGAACAATACCCACTCTCCTAAGTCGATCATCCACAGGAAGACAACCATGCACAACTTTCCATATCAAAACTGACATTTTTTTTTGGGATATAAGGGTGCCAAACCCAATCCATCCACGGGATCCTAGGTGACTGAGTACGACAGCACTCCCATGCACTTTTTAGTGGAAAACTTCCCATCTGCCTTAGGAACCCAAATAAGAACATCCTCACCATTTTTAGATTCCCCAATTTTTCAATTAACATATCCGTTTTTTTTCAACCCAATCAATCTTTGAAAGAGGTCAATATTCCATCTTGTCCTAGATTTACACTTCGCCAATGTTAGCGAAGTTAGGTCCATAATCTGTTGTTCATCACACAAAGGACCCTCACCAACCCAATGGTCCCTCCAAAAAGATAAATTGCCATTTTTTACCCTCCACAAGGAGTGTTTTTGCACAAATGGAAAACTCTTCATAATCATACGCCAAAAGCGAGTTCCCTTCCGAGGGTCAACTAGTTAGATATGATCCGAACCCACATATTTTGCTAAAAAGAATTGAGACCATAGAGATTTACCTTGGAGAATGTTCCAAGTAAGCTTCATATGTAGAGACCTTTAGACTTCATGAAGGTTCCAAAGGCCCACACCCACCTCCAAAATTGGTTTACACATAGCATCCCATGAACACCATTTCCTTTTTGGCTTGCCCTCCCGAACTACAAAAAACAAGTACTCATAAGTCTCTTAATCTTATCCAACACCTTGTTTGGCGTAGACAAGATGGATAAGCAATGAATCAGAATACACTACAAAACATGTTTGAGTAAAAGAAGACGGGCACCATTGGAAAGCAATTTAGCTTGCCAATCCTCTAATTTGCTTCAGATTTTATTAACTAACTCATCAAAATGACGCGTTAACAAACGTCCAGAAATAATAGGAACCCCCAAATAAGATAATTTACCTTCAGAAAAACCTTTCTGATGTAGGACCATACGTCGTCTAGCCAAAGTAATCTTATTGGAGAACATTACCCACAATTTTGCCTTGTTCACAACCTGACTGGACCAAGCTTCATAATCTTGCAAGATTTAAATAATAGCTCTCATAGAGGCTTTTCCCCAATTAGAAAATATAACAATATCATCTGCATACAATAAATGTAAATGAGAGATCATCGGAAACGCCCTTGGATGGAGAAAAGGTTGAATTTTCCGCAATGCAACCTGATATTTGATAAGCCGGGAGAGGATTTCTTCGACAATAATAAATAATCATGGAGAAAGAGGATCACCTTGTCATAGCCAGCGACCACCCTTAAAGAAGCCTTTCATGATGCCATTTAACACAATAGAGAACCATGGGGTAGAGATGCACTGATTTATTAAACCACACACTGGAGCAGAAAAACCAAAGGAAGCCAGTACATGAAGGAGGAAACTCCAGTCAATGTTAACGTACGCCTTTTCCATATCAATTTTAATCACGACATTCCCCCCACGAGTTGGTTTATTGAGGCCATGGATCAACTATTGTGTCAGATTAATATTCTTATAAATACTGCGCCCTGGGAGAAAGGCAACCTATTCGGCGGAAATAAACAGGGCAAGCAAATGAGAGAGACGATTAACAAAAATCTTGGAACATACCTTATAAATAACTGAGCAAAGACTAATAGAGTGGAATTTCTCAAAACTCAATGGGTTTTCAACTTTAGGAATCAGGATCAGATAAGAGGCAGTGTAAAACCGAGGCAGAACACCTCCTCTGAAAAATTCAGCCACAACATCAATCACATCACTACTAACAGTCTGCCAGCAGGATCTAAAGAAACTCGAGCTGAAACCATCCGACCCCGAACAACTATCAACAGGAATGGACCAAAGGGCAGCATAAACCTCTTGAGGCAACGGAACCTGACACAAAGCAATATTATCCTCTTCTGTGATATTGTTATCAATCAGACCACTAAGATCCGGGAGATCTGGATGCGGACGAGCTTCTAGGAAGTTATGAAAATAATCAATAACATTCTCATGGATCTGTTTAGGTGAAGTGAGCATGGTCCCATCCCCAAGACTCATCATTTTGATAAGGAACCGATTCTTCTTACTCATAGCACGGAAAAACCCAATATTTGCCTCACCCTTTGCAACCAAGTCTGTTTCGCTTGCTGAGCCAAGGGAGTCTCTTCCCTCCCCATCCAAACCGATAACTCCAGCTGAGACACCAACAAATCGAACTCCAAATTGATTTTTCTTCTAAAGAGAAAAGACATTCATAATTCGGAAATGAATATACATTTAAAGAGCTAGGTAATAACGCAACGTGATGCTTCTGTCACTGACGAGCATCCCTCTAAAACTTCAAGAATCCAACCTGAAGATATGGATGCTACCTCTTTGGAACGTAATCCAAGATTATATCCACACATATGAGAATTTCCAACTAATCTACAAGATGAGATCCAGCGTGCTAATTTTAAATCTAGTTCATATTAACCCAAACTTTCAGAATATCCATTTTCAAGAACAGGTAATTGACGTTGCCGATTTCAATTTTCTGGATTTCAAAGATATTCAAATTGGTTGGAGTACTCGCCATCAAAGAATGTTGTATTTTGTAATCTATGCTCTGTTTTCGCTAAGAAATCAACGGGTCGTCCAAGATCATATGTATTTACCAATAAAGGTGGTTTTGACAATTAAAAAAAAGTGAATGATAGAATTAATCGTCCTTTAATAGGACATGTGGGGAGAGATCAAAATTCACTAGAGAAAATATTGTCAAATGTTGTGAGGATCTAATAAATCATTCAAAACATATTGACAAGTTAGTTGAAAAATAAGTATCACAACAGATGAAAAATAATCAGTTGTGGCTCAAAACTTCGATACATGGTGTTCAATAGCTTACATTCCAAGCTTGTGCCTTTGGATGTCAAGATGAAAGCCACCTGTGACCACTTTGAGCTGAGTGCTTTAGGAGGAAAGAGTTTCAAGATAGGAACAGTTGCCCCGACTGGAGACAGAGTTGGAGGAGACTAAGAGACGCTGCCATGAGTTAGCTAAGATTGTTGTGAACGAATCTTGGTCCATGTTCTCGATGGGACGCACGCCCTTCTCGTTTTTTGTCATGTTGGTTTTGCCCAGGTTTCTCCGAGACTCTTCTCTCACTTGATCTTTGAGGTATTTACCTGCTTCCTTCATCTCCGCTTTCCGTGATGCGATTAAGGCTTGAAGCATGTCTTCAGCATTGACAAAGTCATCAGCTCTGTCTATGAACTCTCTCAATGTCAACAGGGTCCTCCGAGCCAACTCCCCCATGAATGGGCTTTGAGGTCGTACACCCCAAGGCTGCCAGTGTGATTCTTGATCATCAGTGGTTAATCGTTCCTTGTTGAGCCGAGTGAGGTATGTCTTTAGGCTCTCTTCCTCCTTCCGCTTGATGGTTAGAAGGTATGTCATGGACCATCTATGCCTCCTGCTAGCCATGAATTGTGTAGGTTTCCTTGAAATGAGGAATCAGGGAAACACTTATCTCGGATTACAAGCACTAGCAGACTCTTATCGATAAGGATCGATTAACGACTTAACTACTTCCCTTGATCTCGGGGCTTCGATTATCAAATCCCGAGATTTTAATATAGAAGGAATGGGAGTTACGTTGCTTAAGCGAATATTTCGTTGTTTTCTTAGCAAGAGGCACCTCCAACTATCAAAGACGATTACTATATTGATCCTACTAGGGGGTGTGGCTTCTTGGTGAAAAGCACACCGCACACCCTTGGGACTTTTAGCTTGCTAGACTTCTCATATTGGACTTACTCAATATTGTTGGGCTCGTATGATAAGGATAGAAAAGCCTCTCTAAACCTAGACGAGCATTCAATGGGATAAGAGCTTAACAAAGTAGAAAAAGTCCAAACCTCCTAATCTAGAAAGCATTAATTACAACGGGATAATTTGAAGAATGGAGCTTTCAATACACAGCCAGTGTAAGAGTCTAATGAGTCTCAAGATGTCTTGCATGCCTACCAATAACCAATTAATGGAGAGGAAGCTTTTAATCTGACGTAGCTAAATTAAGGCATTACATGGAACACTATAAGATTAGGTCAAGTCATCAAGCGACCAAAGTCTTGATAAAAAGAATTGGCCTAGACGAGGGATACAATGTAGCTGGCAGAATTACCTACTTATAAAAAGAATGAGAGTTTTCGAAGGTGTTGCCTCAAATTGTTAGGGACCTGTTGGCACTAGAAGTAAACCTAAGGAAGAAGATGAAGTTTGAAGTGAAAGAAACTGATATGAGATTGTGCAAAGGGAAGTGAAGAAGGGAAACTGGGAATGGTGTCGTCTGCCTTACTGAAGGGTAATGAAAGGTTGAATAAAACGGATCGTTTTGCTGAAGAAGTGGTCTGTTGTTTAGTGTAGTGTAGGAACACACCATTTAATTGAGTCTGTAGTTTAGTGAGTTTGTAATATGCAGTGTTTGGGATTAAAGACATCAAACTCTGCATTTTGGCCTACTTGATTTTCTTCGGCAGTCTGTAAGTCAGTTTATCATTTCTCAAGATAGTTTTTTACGAAGAGGAATAACCATAAGGGGAGGGATGTACTGACAGTGGAATCAATTTGGAAATTTTTGAAAAGCTTAGAATTCTATGGAGGTTGAATTTCCCTCGAAGAAGTTCCTTATCAATACAGTGTGACTCTTATGAGCCTTTTCATAAACACTTGTCATATCTGTATTTACAGTTCATTACAGCATAGTTATTCATCAACCATTGTACCCCCTGGCTATTTCATCACAAACACAAAAGAATTCTAACTTAAACCGAGAAAACCTGTGATTATAAAAACCATTGTAATGAGATTAATTAAGGCTGTAATTGGTTGTTGCATCTAGCATCTAAATGCAACCTAATCTTTCTTGAAATGTTTATCCTATTACACAAAAAAAATTCTTCCAAACATTCCAAGTTTCTTGATATATATTTGACCATCTGAGAACGAACTTGTTCGAAAGTACTACTTATTTTGCACCGGTGTTGGCCACCTCCATTCACACCAACACAACACATTTGTTGTATTGTCAAACAATTTTATATTACTATTAACAAATTATTTTACCACTATTCACAAATATTGTGAGATATTCTAAATATCCAAATGAGCCCAACTAACAATCAAATTATCTCATATTTTAAGCTTATAAGGGATAAACTTTCACACAATTATTATATAACATGTCTATATGGCATTATCAAATGTAAATAAAATATTCTCAATACAAGAAAAACTATAATCTTAATATGATATGATAGGAGAAAAATTATTCGTATCATTATAAATACCATCTGGAAGGGATATTTGGGTCCCCCTGGGTAACCAAGCCCATGACTAGGAAGCAGGCCCAAAGCTTTAGCTTAGGTTTGAAAGGGACACGACTGAAGAACCCATAACCATAACCATGTCGCAGATAACTTTCAAATGGTTGGAGATTTGACTCACAGCTGGATGTGATCATCTTAGGGAAGAAAACTCCTACAAAATAGGAGATACCTTCCCTAGTTAATAAGGGATCATGAAGGATACGCATGCATGAATGGTGATTATAGTCGGTTGCCATCACGCCATGTTCATGTCCTTCTATAAATAACCTATGAGAAGTAACAAACATTTCACTTCATCTTTACATACACTTATTCTCATACTGTGTTACTGATTTAAGCATTTGAGTCTCCCCAGGGCAACCAGTGTCGCCTCTTTATTGTCGCAGGTCATCTGTGTGGTTGGTGGTGTGAAACACGTCCTTTACAGTGGCACCTTCTGTGGGATTCGAACCCATGACCACACGGAGTCCACCAAGGTGGGCTGAGGATGCTGGGTTGGGAAAGGCGTTGGGCATTTCTTTGCGCCCTAGGGTGTCCACGAACTGGCAGGATACAGCATCAGGTTGAAACTCTTCCAAGTCCAGCTTCTTCAAGTTAGTGCGAGGGTTAGCCAGCAGGTAGGCCCGCAAACGAGCCATACCAGCCCCATAACCGTATCCAAATGCATAGTCCCTACCAGCCCTGGCGACAGCCAATTGAGGGTGCAAATGGACCAACTCCTCGTTGGCCAAGGCTAACAGAGCCCCCAACCCCTCTAACTATTATTTCTACTCTTTTGTAGTAGTGTTCAAATGCCGCAAATTTTGAGCTATCTTACCTTGGACTTTTTCACAACTTCCCTTCGCCTCGAACAACTGGAGGTTGAACTGCCTACTCTCTTCCACATGCGACCCCTTTTCGTTTGACAATTCAAGGGCAAGCCCTTTACGCTCCTCCTCAAAGGTAGTCAATGCTCAAGCAGACTCCTGGGAACGCCACTCGGCGTCAGCCTGGGATTGGTGGGAGGCAGCCAGGGCCTCACTCAATCTACACACCTGAGCTTCAGTAGACGCTCGTTCAAACCCCACCAGCTGCAAGGCAAAGCTGTCAAGCACCTCGAGGGATTGAGCTCGAAGCAATTTCCCACAAAGTTCACACACTTCATCATGGAGGAACTCGACGTTAGTCTCCAAGTTGGGGATGTGCCCATTGGCTTGTTCCAAGTAGCACTCCATCTCAATCCTCTTAGCTGCAAGCCTAGTCATTTCCTTTTTAAAGTAATATCGGAACTTTCGCCACTCCTTAACCTCGTACTCCAACCAGGCACACTCGCCCATAATCCAAGCCGTAACCTCTTCAACACCCTACACAAGCAAATGACTAGGTAAAAGGGCTCAATATAGAGGTAACTATACTAAGTAAAAGTAGACACAATACCGGAGATAGAATGTTCCTTAAATGCTTTGAGATCTCCACGACCGACTCTGGAGGGGAAGAGGCACAACAGGGACCAACCTCCTCGACCCCGCTTGTTCCTTCAACCGCAGCGAGCCCCTCCTGCGTGGGGGGCACAAAGGGAAGCGAAGGGGGGGGGGGGATCAAATTCCCCAAATCAACTGCGGACGTCCCTGGGCCTTCAACCTGCCCTCCAAGGTCAGCGTTAGCAAAACTTCCATTACCCACGCCCCTTTTTCCAATGCCGTTGTCTCTTAAGGAGGACCCACCTCCTTCAGGGGGAATGGTGGAATCCTCCTCACCACTGAATGAGGATGGAGAGGGAGAAGGGATTAAGACCCTCTCTTGGTCAGTAGCAAGGGTCACACCCCAAAAAATAGTTGCAAGGAGAGAACTCGGGGTAGATCCTTGCTCCCTGTTGTCGTCTTCCATGTTGATCTAGGTGCTGCCAAGTAAGACAGCTTTAGACACCTTAACCCCAGCCATGGCCATAGAAAAGGCACTATACATATCCGCGAAAAGGTCATCGACGCTGGGCATTGAGGTCGATGAGAGGAGAGAAGGAAATTTGAAGGGCGGCGTGCTCACGGATTCAATGCCCTTGGCAGGCAAAAGCCATCCCCAAGTCAGCGAGGGCTTGGCCCATGAGCCCTGTATGATCATCAAGACCTAGCGACAAAGGGGGAGAAACCCTTACTGAGGAAGTTCTGGGAGTCTCCTCTCTGTGGGAAGCGTCAAGAGCCTCCTCACCAACAAGGTTCAGATCGCAGCCCACTCCTCGATCTGTCTCCACCTCCGCCCTCACTGCGGATCCAGCAACCTCACCCGCGTCAACATCGTCATGAGGGTGGTTGGGTGAAGAACTGCCAGTTAGTGGAGCCTTCCTTTTCCCCACAGGCTGGGGAGCACGTCTTTTCGTTGAGGGCGTAACGACTTTGAGTTTACGACCCCTAACATGGCCCCAACAAGGTGTCACCAAGAATCTATCAACATTGGCGGTGGAGAGCAAGTCCTCTATCGCCAAACTGTTCTTATCATTCTCCTTTACCTAGTTAAGGACGATGTCAACACTGGAACGCTCCCTGTCAGTCAAATCCAACAGCAAGCTTTTGTCAACGGGGACCCTTCCCCAATTAATTTGCAGTAGTTTATATTTTTTCTATATAGATTCTTTAACTTTTTATTAATTATACAAAACAGTTAAATTTATCATGCAGGATCATTTATCATATTTAGAGAATATTGAAGCACAAACTTCAGAAAAAGAATGGATGATTCAACTTGATGTAGATCCTAATCGACTCAACTAACAACATAACAAAAACTTCAATGTCCTCTCAATTTTGTTTTAAGGGAAACAATCATCATTCATTCATCAATAAACTTATATCCATGAACGGATACATTCAGGGATGTGCCCATATCAAATATGACATCATAAACTAAAATAATAAATTTGGAGTTCCACCTGTACACTATTTCTTTTAGTAACTAGTCTGGTCTTCACTACTACTAATACTCTCTTCAGACAAACGTCGAAAAGACAGTACAATCTCACTCTTCATACAAGGAGAGGACTAAACCTTTACAGATAAAAGTCCGAGAGACGAAATCTTTTTTTATTTTAATTAACAATAAGAAAATCAAAAACGAAAATAGTAAGATAAATGTGAAAAATGACAAATTGTAGTTTGGACCAACTTTGGTAGACTTCAGAATCTGTGATGGCATGTGAAGGCAACATGCTTGTCTCTTTTCAACCACAAAGGTCATATTCGTCCTTTTTCGCATCTATCTCATTACTTTCTTTTTTTGTTTTCTTATTTTTAATTAAAATAAAAAAAGATTTCGTCTCGTAGACTTTTATCTGTAGAGATTTAGTCCTTTCGTTCTATGAAGAGTGAGATTGGGTTGTCTTTTGAACGTTTGTCTGTAAAGAGTATCAGCAGTAGTGAAGACCAGACTAGTTACTAAAGGAAATAGTAACTCCGATAGATTTCAGAATCTGTGACAGCCGTGAAGGCAACATGCTTGTCTCTTTTCAACCACAAAGGTCAAATTTGGTTGTGGCGAGTCCGGTGATCTAGCGCGTATGGCGATAAGAGTTGTCGGAAGGAGTGACGCATGAGGACCACTCAGGTGATTTTCGCAAAACCATCACTTTCCTCCGAACGATTTGCGACTTGGGAGTCTGCTTGTGCCACGCGTCTTTCAGGAGTTACTGGAAAGCTGTAGATCTGTCTTTTTCGACCTTGAAGGAAGCAAAATAAAACTAAGTAAAAAGAACTATCTTGATAGACAAGGTGAGTGGATGGATGAATGAGAGGGAGGACCTCCAACAAAAATCAGATCTAGAACCCTTGATTTTTTACGAGAGAGAGAGAGAGAGAGAGAGAGAGAGAGAGAGAGAGAGAGAGAGAGAGTGAGGCTTCTTTCAAGAATAGTTTAAATTTTCTCTATATAGATTCTTTAACTTTTAATTAATCATATAAAATATTAATTTCTATCATACATGACCATTTACCATATTTAGAGAATATTGTAGCACAAACTTCAGAAAAAGAATGAATGATTCAACTTGATGTAGATTCAAATCCTCATCGACTCAACCAACAATGAAACAAAAACTTTAATGTCCTCTCAATTGATCTATACAAGATGACACAAAATGATCAATTATGCCACATATCAGCTAACCAACATTTTGAACTAATCTTTTTCTTAAACTTGTATTAAATTTGTATTAAACAAGTTTAGTATAATGATCAATTTACTAAACTTGTATTAGGCTATATTAGACTATGGTGAATTTTGAATTAATCTTTTTGTTTTCTGGTCTATGCAAACTTGTAGTTATTATACTCCACTTAGCTATCATTATGCAGAAATATTTCTTAAAATTTGTCCCTTTTTTTCCTATGCATTAACTTATTCATTAATCAATCTTTTTTTGTGAAAAAATATATTAGTTTTGCCAAAAAACTGTTTCACGCAACTAGACAAACGTGCTTTGCACATTACTCCAGACTTAGTATATATATCATGTAGATTGCTGAAACCTACAGAAAAAGGAAACGTGCATGGCTCAGAGTTTATAGCAAACCAGCCTTGGGATTTTCTCTTTGGTCCTTATTGGGCTTGTTTCCCATCTTTAATCACTTAACAATCTTAATGGTTCGATCTTAATTTCTAAAATGAGTTCAATTTATCCGATAAATACTACTCAACTTCTAAAATAATCAAACTCGTCCGATAAATTTTTCAGCCACTTACCAAATAAAATAGATTTCATTTAGTCCATAAAAAATATCAAATGATTTTAACTTAATTATCAAGCTCAATATAAAAAACTCATAACCTAATTACACAACCAGTACCTTTGTGTTAAAGATAGGATTTGTTATGAAGCCAAGAAGAAGGTGAAGCCAAGAAGAAGGTTGAAGGGACATGGAAGATGAGGGTTACAAACAGTAAAGATAGATTGGGCATCACTTCTGAAGTCTCGAAGAAGCCAAGTGTTGGAAGTCAATTGAAATACCAGCAGTTCCAAAACGCATAGCATCATGAAGTGAAAACGCACCGTTTCAGTATGTTACACGCACCGTTTCAATATTTCTTTAAGTGCATCGTTTTATTGTCTTTCTTTGAGTATTCTAGAACATTGTAGGAATACTTTCTGCTTTAATTCCGTTAGAGTCAGGACAGGTGTCCTATTTTCATTGCTTTGGGTTGTTACCCCTGCGTGGGTATTAGGACGAGTCTGAAAACGAGAGGAGGATCATCTTTGGAAAATCATCAAACATTTGAATACAAGACTTGGGAGGTTTAAGGGTCCCTCGAAGAACCCTATATCATTCTTACGTATTTCCATTATCATCAGCATCTATACAAACAGATCCTGCACATTCAATTCCTCCATCCAAATCCATATCATTCCATTTATTACAACCATACTACAACCCAGAATTACAGGAACCTAATCCTGTTTTATTTAAATTTTATGCTTATAGACAAGCTATTATATTTTTATTAAGAAAAATTTCAACAAAATTCTTGAATTTCATATTGTTCTACTTTATCGATGGCTGTTTTAAGCTGGATACAGTCTAAAAACAATACCTAGGTGAAGATGCAACAATAATCGGAAGAAATTGCTTCCGGGCTCCGATAATACCCAGAAAAAACCGATTCTTTGGTAAATTTTATATATTTACGACTTGGATTTACATCTTGATTCTTAATATTATTAAATTGTATGCTTGTTCTATCACTTTATGAGAGAATTGCTCAATTGTCGATGCATGTTGATTCAACTGATGAAGCTGGGGCAATCTTACATGCAAAATTGATGTCAGCTGATTCCATTTTGGAATGTTAATACGAGATGAGATCCTCTTTTGCCTAGTGTCAGAGTAATTGGTTATTCCTGGGATGTGAATAAATGCTATAATCAAACATTATATAAAATGGAATTGGAATTTCTTACAACTGTTGCTTTTGTATGATCACATGTGCATTTATTTTAAGCAGTGAACAAAAGGAAATGACGCTGATAGTCTATGTCAAAACTGAAAGAACATCCCCAAAGATGGATAAGAAACGAGCTGTTACACCCCAAATGATGACAAATCACTAATGTATAGACTTCCAATATATATAGAAAGAGAGAAGGAAATCATCACTGAGCTTGCATGAGAGGTCTTTGCACTTTATACATACAACAAGGATGATAAAACACACAAGTAAACAAGTTAAGGTAGCAGCATACGTACAAACGTATATTGCTGTTTACGAAGGGACAGTTGAAATTAAAGATAAAGGACTACTGCTGAAACCCATCCAACTGCGTGATGAACATGGGATTGAATCCGCTATAAAGCCTGTTTTCATGAAGTCTATTAAAAAGTGACTTCCCCAATCCATATTTCCTCGCAATGTCAGAGCGGGCCCAAGCTGAATGTCTTGTGGATGCGCCGGTAACTATAACTGCTGTTTTGTCAGTAGCGAAATTAGCCAAAGGTATCACTGCCTCCGGCTCCATTGCCAATGAGGCATCTAACAGAAAAATGTGACTGAAATGTCCAGCAGGTATGCCTTCATTGTGTAATCGAAAGCTACTAACGAAAGTTGACAAAATTACCCTGAATTTCCGAAGTTTTTGTAATGAAGGACAAGTAAAACATTCCCCTTTTATAGGACATGAACGAAGAATGTCAGCAGGTACCCCATCCATCTCTCGAAATGCCGCATTGGCTCGAAACATATCCGATTCTAAAATTACCTTTTTCAAACTTCTGGTCAGCACGTCACATGTGCTGTTTGTAGGTGCGCATATAAGAATTAGACACTCAGGAGAGCTCCGATATATTTCACATACTGCTTCTTGAACAACAATTCCAGTTTTTGATAGTTCTTTTGAATCCATTGCAGTGACACAGTGTGAGCCACTGAGAAGATAAGGTGGTGATCCCCGAAAGCTTGAAATGTGACGAATTGCAGAGAGCTCATTTTTACCAACTTCATGATTGGCACGATGCAGAGTGGGTGGGTTAAGGTTGTCCTTTCGGGATACACAATATTCAGGAAAGAGGAAGTTCTGGACTGAAGGATTTGATGCAGTTTCAACTGCTTCATGAGCCCTCTTTAGGCACACTCTATTGAAAGAGAAGCTGATGTCATATTTTCTGGAAGCATAATGTTGTGAATGAAAATCATCTCCAAATTCCACTAAGACACGAGTGCTCTTCACCACACGATAGATAAAACCCTGTGTACCATTTAGAACGTCAGTATTGTAGACAATATGGCAGACCCACCTCATGCTTTGGTCAGCTTTCAATGTTTAGATTGCTTGTGCTATTCCACTATTTCGGTCAAATTTATAGTGAAAACTATACGAACTTATGATTATATCCCTAAGATAAAAAGGAATAAAATAATAACATTAAGAAAATCCATACCATGGCTAGCTAGATAGGTGGCATCACTAAAACTGTTAGTTTCCATTTGAATTGAATAATGAAACTGAAATAAAATGAATAAGTTGAAAGATAAATAGTGTTACAATAACTAAGATAAAGACCAAAATAACATTATGAGTCATGGGAAGGAAAAAAAATATGATTCTATCTTTTTTTTTCTAAATGGTATTATTCTTGTGATAAAATTCAAAAAATAATATGATCAATGCTCCCTTTTAGCTCAACCTAACTGTGAACGTTAATAGATAATGGACGTAGGGTCTTGATTTGCCCGCAAGTCCCTCAATTTGAATTACTCTGAGATGATTATGGACGTATGTTCTATTATTGTTTTCTAACTTTGAACATCAATACTATTTTTGGGTCTAATCGAGTGCTTTCTATCTTCTTGGTTTTGCCCCTTTGTGCTTGTAATGAAATTTGAATTTCTTATGAAAAGGACCCTCATTTCCAAAGCTGGCACCTGAAGGGCTATTGGTACAACCTAGATTTGTTTATACGTCTCATAATCCATATCTGGTAACTATTTTTATCGATGTCAGATAATTTTAATCATCCCCTTTTTTTAAATAATTTGTTTATGATGACGAATCTATGAGATCGTGCAAATGTGACATGCCTTTTCCCAATTATACTCCGGAGCCATGCAATGTTCCGCCATCCCATGTTTTCAAACAATTATAGTAAGAAACTTGTTTTTAAATAATGTCTATACATTACTCAATATCTCCTAATCCTTTAAATTTCCAGTGAGAAACATCCTTGTTATTGTCTTGATTCTTTGCATACATCCTTGGTACCAAAATAATATGCAAAAAATACCCACATGCTTCATCCACAAGCTAAATTTCATGACTTTATCAAGCATAAGCTAATGGAAGATCAGAAAGCTTACCTGAAAGGGCTCAATATCTTTACCCACAGGTCGCGCATAGACCAAGTCCCTCGATAAAAGGAATGGCCGCCTCTCAGGAATAGAATCAATCTCAAAAACTACAAATGTTTTATTCTTCTTCTTAAGATTTCCATTAAGATTTTTGTACTTGGTTGATTCTTTATAGATTGCTGCTTCATGGAGCTCCAAAGTCACATTCTTCAAGAGGAAATCACTCCATTTCTAATTCGAATAAAAGCATCAAGTTACAACAAGCCAGAATGAAAAAAACGTATCTAAAGTTAAGAAATGAATAGCATTCCTCCATCACAAAATTCTACTAAAATGTTACATCTTCCATATCACTTAAGAAGATCACCAGAGAAGAAAATAATATAGTTTATAATTATAGAAGAGATTTCTGCAAATACGAATGTAAAACACTCCCTTAAGTTAAGAGCAGCTTTTTTTTTCCCGTTAAGAGTTTAGAAAAAGGACTTGGCTCATGTCACTTGCCACACTTGCCTATACAAGAGATAGAACATTGGGGCACAAAATAAGTTGTAGTTCTAACAGTAACTACAACTATACGGTACAAAAACATTGATTTTTGCCAACCATCAGAGTGTTGTATAATTGATGCTATGAATGAGAACTAACAAGCGGTCAGTTTTCACAACAAAGTCACTTCATGAATGAATTATTGATATTGGCAGGAGTATGAGCCCTTCTCTCTTACCATGGAAAGCACTGAATGTGATAAATATGCACAACAGAACTAAAACCCTACATAAAAAAAAGAAGGGGGTGGGGAATAGCATAACCAGGCAACATTTACAGTAAAATATGTCTTATTTTATTGACTCAGGTCAACTATAATGACCTTTTTTTTTTTTTTTTTGATAGTAGACTATAATGACCTTGTTGACATGGCAACATTGAGGTTCAATCAAAACTGGTTTTTTAAGTGGTTCTTCTGTCATTTCTACTTGTCTGTAGTAAGGAGATTTCTTAATAGGGTTCACTGCATCTTTTCTGTTCCTTGCAGTATTTGCGTTGAAATACAAAGTTACTTGCCTGTCAGGTCCAATAGTACAAACAAAATTGTTTCGATATTTTTTTTCTTATATAGTTACGAAATTTCAAAATTTTGAGGGTGCACTAAAATCGTGTTATTTTTTATATGAAAATAATGAGCTTTTTAATTTGTTTATCAAATACTCCAAAATTTTGAGAGGGAGCAAAACTACCCTTATTTTCATTTAGGGAACAAATGAAATTTT
Source organism: Juglans regia (assembly GCF_001411555.2). NCBI lineage: Eukaryota > Viridiplantae > Streptophyta > Magnoliopsida > Fagales > Juglandaceae > Juglans > Juglans regia. The sequence continues at coordinate 23,428,263 of NC_049913.1, read as the reverse complement.
AGCTTTATAAGGAACAAAAATTGCATTATATTGAAGGCAACACGTTAATTATAAAGTTGGAATGAGTCCAATCCACAATTTGTTTAATATTCGGCTCCTTTATAAGAGTAACCTGCATCCCAATATTAAGTTTTCATAAATTTTCAGTATTGCAAATATTTCAAATTTCAATGTGGGTATGTGGTTATGAATACTGAATTTAAACTGATAAAGGAGGACCACTGAAATTTATCGGTTGGTTCCTAACTAGATGAGTTGACCTAACTTCATTATTATATCCAACCTGCTCCATCTCTAATTATTAACAAAGTACAGTACGAGTGCTAACTACCGATAAAAGGACATGATATCTAAGGAGAGTGTCCTGATCTTAACCATTGCCTCAGTTCCAGCTTAGAGTACGTTGATTTGATATTTTTTATTTTCACTAGAACTTTCAGCAGCAGGAAATAACAAGAAAATCATGAATTAGTAAAATTAACTAAAAAATTTACCATTAAGCAAGATTTCAAAGTGGACAATACACAAGAGGTTTGATATGCCGAGTTATTTGCTTTACAATTAAGCTACCTTAAAACAGCAATGTATATATATATATAGGGCTGTTATGAGTACCTCCAAGTAGAATTCCTCAGCATATAACAGAGCAGTAAAGTAAGCCTTGTACGTTGAAGGAGACAAACGCTGCTTCAGAATTTCAGGCACGATGTTCTCCTTGATCTGACCTTTGATGTACTCAGGAATTGCAAATATAGGTGATGTACCATTTTCCAATATATAACTCTGTTTTCTTTCTTCATTTCCAGGAGTAGTAGTAGTTGGACATAGAACTGGCTTAAAGGTTGGAGGGGGCATAGGGGAAGATGAAGATGGCCCAGATGGAGGAGGCCCTTTTAGGGAAGATGCAGATGGTTTAGGAGAAGATTTTGGAGGATTAGGGAGAACTGGAGAGGAACTGGAAGAGGATGGGGGCAGATTGGATATAGAACTTGCAAATAATGATGTTGCACCCTTTTTTAATATATAACCCGTTTTTCTTTCTTCACTTACTGCATGAGATGTAGTTGGATATATGACTGGCTTGGAGGTTGGAGGGGGCTTAGGGGAAGATGAAGATGGCCCAGTTGGAGATGGAGGTCCTTTAAGGGATGATGCAGATGAAGAAGATTTTGGGGGATTACGGGGAACTGAAGAGAAAATGGAAGAAAATGGGGGCAGGTCGGAAGAAGAGGGAGAATAAGTAAAAGAAAATGAAGGTGGTTGTAATGAATTTGAAGAGTTTGGAGAAATTTCATTAGTCCTTTGGGAAGATTCCTGAACATATGGCTCCTTGATTATCAATGAATTTCTTATCCATGAATCTACTGCAACTTTGGCTTGATATAATGAAGGACTAGGCCGTGAATATGGTAAAAGTGGGTCATTATCAATGGACGATGTGGTTCTGGTTCTTCGAATTGATTTATTTACTAAATGGCTGTTCCTCGAGGTAGTGTCATCATATTCATAACCATCAACAAAATGTTCTGTATGGCAACAAAGAATGAAACGCAAGAATTCTACAAACAGAGACATATCGTACTTCTGGTGTCAAAACGAAGGGAAACCACTAAACTCTGTCTGATTGCTGAGAAAATGGAACAAATTTCAGAACATAAAACATGAAATTCACAACCTAACCTAGCATATAGTAAAATCTGGCTAAGCTTATGAGAGATTAATGTTTTATCACGTCCAACATAGTTTTTTTAGATGCATCAAGTTCAAAATAGTTAGCATCCTGTTATTTTAAATTTGCTACTTTTAATAGTGATCGTTTCAAATATACGGCAATAAAGATAATATTGGACATGACTATATCAAACGTGCAGATCCTTTTTAGTGTGTTTGCGTGTGCGTAGCGAGAGAGAGAGAGTGTGTGTGTGTCTGTGTGTTTGGACGAAGAGAAAAAAGCGAGTGCAGGTAAAGGAAACAAAATGTAGAATATTTGTAGTTCTTATTTTACTTTTAACTCCAAAAGAAAAACAAAGAAACAAATGGGTGATCGGGATTAATCTTGACTTCTCAAGCTTTTCTCTATTAAAGATCTAGCAACCAAGACTTTCATTACGGTTTCAAAACTTTCCCAGAAACCAAACAGGTGACTGAAAAGACAATCCAAAATCTGAGAAAACGGGGGATACGACGATGCATGGCAGAGATAAGAATTTACCTGGAGTTCGCGAGCCAAAGATTGAGCCCTGACTAGATTGTTGTTACATGGGAGACAATGATCTGATGATCCTGAAGCTCACTGACAATTCACAAACAAAGAACGGAGGCCAAAAAATATTCAACAGAAGGACAATGATAGCATGCCAACTTTACTTACAAATAAAAATTACATTTTAGAATTATAAAATGATTTTTTATAATACTGCTTTTGTCCTTTTTATTTAATTTTATTTTTTATTATTTATTAATGGTGGACTATCATTATTCTTCAGGGAGAAGGAAATTTCAAAGAAACTTGTCTGAAGATACTTTCCTCTTTTCATGGTCCTGTGAATGCATACGTGGCATTAGCGATCAGCTCTTGAGTTTTTCCGTTTAAAAATGATTTGATTCCGAATTCGGGACAATTGTGTCTCGAATGAGTTTTTTTTTTGTTTTTTATTAAGAAAATATTTTTTTAATAATGTTATAAATTTTTTATTTTTTAAAAATATTTATAATAATTAAAAATATATATAATAAAATAAAATAAAATACATTATTCGATAAATTTATTCAGACCACATTTTCAATAAGAAAATGTTATATCTCCCGCTGGGCTCTGCTGGGAGCTCCCGCTGGAGATTTGTAGTGTATTTTTTATTTTTTTTTAAATTATTTTTTTTATAGATTTTTTTTAATAATTTTAAATATTTTTAAAAAATAAAAAAATTCAGAATATTATTAAAAAATATTTTCTTAATCACGAAGTAAAATAAAAAATCATAAAAAAATAATTTTTTATTTTACTTCGTGATTAAGAAAGTATTTTTTAATGATTTTTTTTTTACTTTCTAATTAAGGAAGTGTTTTTAATGATGTTCTATATTTATTTTATTTTTTTAAAAATAAATTTTATAATTTTTTATTTTACTTCATGATTAAGAAATTATTTTTTAATATATATTTTTTTACTTTCTGATTAAGAAAGTATTTTCTTAATGATGTTTTAAATTTATTTTATTTTTTAAAAATATTTTAAAATAATAAAAGATCTATACAAAAAATTACTTAAACAAAACACATAAAATAACACTACACCCCAACGAGAGCTCCTAGCAGGAGCCTCCAACGGGGGCTGTAGCATCATCCTTTTCAATAATGGTAGCATGGCTCTTTTCCTTTTTAAAATATCTATATTTTAAAGTGTGGCAGTAGCACAAATGTGTAGTTTTTTTATTATTCTTTTAACATATTTAATTTTTGAAAAATTAAAAATATATCATTTTATTAATAATCACTTCTTTAATTACTTAATACAATTAAAAAAATTAAATATTCAAAATGTAGATTTGAGCGATAACATTAAATGGGTTAAGTAGCATTTTTCATATATAAATAAAGAGTTTTACTATGTATAAATAAGTTTGTATACTAATCTGTGTATTAATGTTGTTGTCTTTATATTTTAAATTCAAATTACCACTGTTTTTAATAAAATCTACTTTTTTACCAATCATATTGAATAAGTGTATGTATTAGTACGCATAATTACTTACAATTAGATTTTTTCATAAATAAAAATAAGATAAAAGGATCATGCTAGAGTGAGAGAATGTATCTCGATAAGTGTACTTCTTCATTTTTCATACATTTTTTATATACTTAAATATTTTAAAAAAAAATTAAAATATTATTTAAAAATATTTTTTTAATTACTAAATAAGAATAAAAAGATAAAAAGTAATAAGAAAGTATCTTGTGGTTTTCGAGTTTCATCAAACAACAATTCATTCACATTCTATTGGAAATATGTTTAAAATAGTCAGTGAAATGTTAATATGTTGCTTGAGTATGCTCTCTCATTTTGACCGTTCATATATTTTATTTTATTTTTTACATTTTTTTTTACTTAATCATTAAGAAAATGAATTTTAGTGTATTGGTGTATTTTTTTGTTTTTTAAAAATATTTAAATATATTAAAAAATATGAAAAGAAAATGAAGAAAAAAAATAAAAAGACAAATTCGTATAGACGACACGTCCAGCGTTCATTGCTTGGCGGCAGCATAGCATTATTCAAATAGTTATATATTATAGTTATTATTAATATTATTTTAAGATTTATTTTGAATGTTATAAATGATCAAATTTATAAAAGATTATTTAAGCTTATGGTTATAATAAAATAAGTTATGAATAGATCATTAAGCCCGTTTGGATAATGAAAGTTTTTTTATCTCATCTCATCATTATAACTTTCTCAAATTCTCATACAAAATATAATAAATAATTCCATTTTTTTACATCTCAAAACAGTAATAATATTAAAAAATAATATTTTATTCAACTTTTAATTTTTATTTAAAATCATCTCATCTCACTATCCAAATTGTACCTAAATTTTCAATGTCTTCGCAGTAGTAAGCACATATATTGACCCCCTGTGATCAGGTTCGAACCATTTATTAGGACCTCTGATATCTATTGTGTATATGATTATTGACAAGGGGGAATATTATCTTAAAGAAATGACATTTTAACAAACCAAAGACATCCAATTTTATACTAAATGATGTTGTATGCATTTATATTATTAGTGCATTCTGAATCAAAATTAGTAGTTCTTCGACCCGTTTTACAAAGAAGTCTTTTGAAGAAAAATGTTTTAATCACAAGCTGACGTGGCATTACGGTACAGATATCACATACTCTATGTTGAAGGAGCCCATTGCTTCAATTTTGCCTGTAAGATGATTACCTTGGCTTCATCTGCTATGCTTTTCTTTTTTGAAACATCCTGCACCATTTTATTATTATATAGACAGGGTTTGTTTGGATAATGAGATGAGATGATAGATTTTGAAGGTTTATTTGGGTAATGAGATGATCATCAATTTCCTTCCAAAAAATTACTCAAGTACAAAACATTTTTTAATTTTAAATCTCTAACTTTTTTCTATCTAATCATTACAATTTTTATAAACTTCAAAATAAAACAAAAATCAATACAACTTTTTCAAACTTTAAAATACAAATAATAATAAAAAATGAGTATTGCTACATTTACAAAAGAATTATACAAAATAAATCCACAAAATAACGTGATTGCATCTGATCTGTTAGATCTACTTTACAATAAAAGTAACTTTACAATATAATGAATCATATCAAACCATATCAGTTTGTTGGAGTGGTAAAGGAATAAAACTTCTACTAATTTTGAAAATACCCTTTCTTTGCTTTGCTAGGGTTTGAGAATTCTGCTAGAGCTTGCATCTCCTTCTTCGATGGCAGCCACTGAGGCCCATCCGGGCGCCTCAATAACATGGCAACGGACATTTGCAGACATGGTTTTGACTCTCCACATCCGATACCAGAGGTGGCTGTGCCGTTTCATGCTCCAACGACGATGGATGGGGTGGTTTGTGTGCTTTTCTCTAAGGAGGATATTAAACAATCTGCCATGCCTTTCAAGTTCTCACTAGTATTGAAATTTTTACGTCAAAGACCCTCTCTCGATACCATATAGTCATTTATACGCTCTCGTTGGGGTTTGAAATCTCAGCCTCTTGTTTTTGTCATGCGCAAACCACAGCATGTGTTCATCCATTTGTCTACAGACCTAGTTTTGTGGACTGAGGATGTGGCCCTGACTGTGGAAGTGTCATTGGCGCAGGTGCCTATGGCCGTGGTTCGGGATGATAGTGTGATGGAAGTGCCTACGGAAGTACTTATGAAAGTGCCTACAGTAGTGCCTACGGAAGTGCCATTAATGCGGGTTCAATTTTCTCCTATCCCGGATCAAGGTACAAAGCTTGAGGAGGTCCAGGTTTGTTCAAATACTGATTTTGAGGATGATTTATAGTCCATGTCGTGTGCAAAGGATAATATGTCAGATTCTAGCTTGTTGCTTGGTTCTGTTATGAGGAAGAAGGACGTTAAACTACATGGTTCTACTAGGGTTGTAAGCAAACCCTCTCGCCTTGACTTATAATGTGTTCTTATCTTTATTGGAATGTTTGTGGCTTTGGTACGTCAAGGAAACGCTTACAAAAGTTGGTTACAAGGTATTCTCCTAAACTTATTGTTTTGGCTAAACCTATGTTAAATGTTTCTAGAATACAGTGGTGGAGGCATTGGCTTGAGTTTGATGCATGCGGCTCTAATATTGAGGTTGGTGGAAAACTCTGGTTCATGTGGAAGAATGAGGTAAATTTGGTAGTTGATAGTATGAGTGAGCAACATGTTACTGTGCGCATTGTTGAAAACTTGCAACCTGTGTTTTTTACCTTTGTTTATGCTAAATGCAACTATCAAGAGCGTCGTCGTTTATGGAGTCATTTAGAAGCTTTCAGTTGTTCAGCCTCATGGCTAGTTATGGGTGACTTTAATATAATTCGGCATGATGGTAAAAGATGTGGTGGTCATCCTCGTTTAGCTGCTGCTACGGATGATTTCAATGCATGTTTGAATAATTATGGGCTCATTGAGATGAGTTATTCTGGAAATTCCTTTTCTTGGTGTAATGGGCATCAACATCTATCACATAGTTGGGCTCGGCTTGACTGTACTCTCTTAAATTTGAGGGCATGGATGTCTTCTCATAAGCCAGTTTTCAATACCTCCCCCATACCTCTTCAGATCATGCTCCGATGGTCATAAATTTGGTAAGGAGTGTAAAGCCTTATGGTTATCCATCCTTTAAATTTCAACAAATGGGACTTCGCATGAAGGTTTTCTGAATCTAGTTTCAAGGGTTTGGCTGGAGGAGTCCAATGGTTCGAGGCTTCTTAGATTGGCTGGTAAACTTAAAAAGCTGAAAATTGCACTGAAGGGTTGGAATAAATAGGTCCTTGGGAAGACACAAGTACATATTGCCGAATTGGAAGCTGGGGCTAAAGCACAGCTTGCAAGATGGATACTGGGCTAATTTGGAGTTCAATTTGTTGGTGTCTCAGCTGGAGTTATCGGTTTGGATGGGGAGGGAAGAGACTCCCTTGGCTCAGCAAGCGAAACAGACTTGGTTGCAAAGGGTGAGGCAAATATTGGGTTTTTCCGTGCTATGAGTAAGAAGAATCGGTTCCTTATCAAAATGATGAGTCTTGGGGATGGGACCATGCTCACTTCACCTAAACAGATCCATGAGAATGTTATTGATTATTTTCATAACTTCCTAGAAGCTCGTCCGCATCCAGATCTCCCGGATCTTAGTGGTCTGATTGATAACAATATCACAGAAGAGGATAATATTGCTTTGTGTCAGGTTCCGTTGCCTCAAGAGGTTTATGCTGCCCTTTGGTCCATTCCTGTTGATAGTTGTTCGGGGTCGGATGGTTTCAGCTCGAGTTTCTTTAGATCCTGCTGGCAGACTGTTAGTAGTGATGTGATTGATGTTGTGGCTGAATTTTTCAGAGGAGGTGTTCTGCCTCGGTTTTACACTGCCTCTTATCTGATCCTGATTCCTAAAGTTGAAAACCCAGTGAGTTTTGAGAAATTCCACTCTATTAGTCTTTGCTCAGTTATTTATAAGGTCTGTTCCAAGATTTTTGTTAATCGTCTCTCTCATTTGCTTGCCCTGTTTATTTCCGCCGAATAGGATGCCTTTCTCCCAGGGCGCAGTATTTATAAGAATATTAATCTGACACAATAGTTGATCCATGGCCTCAATAAACCAACTCGTGGGGGGAATGTCGTGATTAAAATTGATATGGAAAAGGCGTACGTTAACATTGACTGGAGTTTCCTCCTTCATGTACTGGCTTCCTTTGGTTTTTCTGCTCCAGTGTGTGGTTTAATAAATCAGTGCATCTCTACCCCATGGTTCTCTATTGTGTTAAATGGCATCATGAAAGGCTTCTTTAAGGGTGGTCGCGGGCTATGACAATGTGATCCTCTTTCTCCATGATTATTTATTATTGTCGAAGAAATCCTCTCCCGGCTTATCAAATATCAGGTTGCATTGCGGAAAATTCAACCTTTTCTCCATCCAAGGGCGTCTCCGATGATCTCTCATTTACATTTATTGTATGTAGATGATATTGTTATATTTTCTAATTGGGGAAAAGCCTCTATGAGAGCTATTATTTAAATCTTGCAAGATTATGAAGCTTGGTCCAGTCAGTTTGTGAACAAGGCAAAATTGTGGGTAATGTTCTCCAGTAAGATTACTTTGGCTAGACGACGTATGGTCCTACGTCAGAAAGGTTTTTCTGAAGGTAAATTATCTTATTTGGGGGTTCCTATTATTTCTGGACGTTTGTTAACGCGTCATTTTGATGAGTTAGTTAATAAAATCTGAAGCAAATTAGAGGATTGGCAAGCTAAATTGCTTTCCAATGGTGCCCGTCTTCTTTTACTCAAACATGTTTTGTAGTGTATTCTGATTCATTGCTTATCCATCTTGTCTACGCCAAACAAGGTGTTGGATAAGATTAAGAGACTTATGAGTACTTGTTTTTTCTAGTTCGGGAGGGCAAGCCAAAAAGGAAATGGTGTTCATGGGATGCTATGTGTAAACCAATTTTGGAGGGGGGTGTGGGCCTTTGGAACCTTCATGAAGTCTAAAGGTCTCTACATATGAAGCTTACTTGGAACATTCTCCAAGGTAAATCTCTATGGTCTCAATTCTTTTTAGCAAAATATGTGGGTTCGGATCATATCTAACTAGTTGACCCTCGGAAGGGAACTCGCTTTTGGCGTATGATTATGAAGAGTTTTCCATTTGTGCAAAAACACTCCTTGTGGAGGGTAAAAAATGGCAATTTATCTTTTTGGAGGGACCATTGGGTTGGTGAGGGTCCTTTGTGTGATGAACAACAGATTATGGACCTAACTTCGCTAACATTGGCGAAGTGTAAATCTAGGACAGGATGGAATATTGACCTCTTTCAAAGATTGATTGGGTTGAAAAAAAACGGATATGTTAATTGAAAAATTGGGGAATCTAAAAATGGTGAGGATGTTCTTATTTGGGTTCCTAAGGCAGATGGGAAGTTTTCCACTAAAAAGTGCGTGGGAGTGCTGTTGTACTCAGTCACCTAGGATCTCGTGGATGGATTGGGTTTGGCACCCTTATATCCCAAAAAAAAATGTCAGTTTTGATATGGAAAGTTGTGCATGGTTGTCTTCCTGTGGATGATCGACTTAGGAGAGTGGGTATTGTTCTGGTTTCTAGATGTGATTACTGCGCTTTGGGCGCATATGAAGATTAGGATCATGTTCTTGCTTTGGGTGAATTTGCATCACAGATTTGGTGTTGGGCTTGTCTTCTTTTAGGCATGCCAAATCTGATTGGAAGGAATTGGGAACAATGAATGGAGTGTTGGTTTCGTCGAGCCAAACGCTCTTCTTGTAGTGGACAGATTCTTGGCCTCCTTCCTACTATTATCACATGGCGCTTGTGGTGGAGGTGATGTAAGGCTCGTGGAGGGCACCCTCGAATCAATTGAAACGATTTGGATGTCTATTAAATATTGGTTGTCCTGGGTTGTTTTATAACTCAAGACCAAAACAATATCAGTAAAAGGGATGAGGAGTTATTTTAATCATTAAATCTTCCTATCCCGAATGTTCGTGTGAGGGGTGACAAGAGTGTGAGATGGGAGAACCAATATTGGGTAATTCGGGTGCTTCAGGAGTAGGAGGAGTACTTCGTGCTCATGCTGGTGAGTTATGTTTGGGTTTTTCTGCTCCTATTGGTTGTTGTTCTAATAACCATGCTGAAGTTATGGCTTTACTTTATGGTTTGAGGTAGTACTGTTCACCCGACCCGACCCGACCCGAATTCTACTGTTCTGACCCGACCCGAACCCCAAGGCTATTCCGGTACCCGATTACCTGATTCGGCCGATACCCGATTACCTGACCCGAATTCTGTTTCGGAATACCCGATTACCTTTTTTTTTTTTTCCTGCTGAATCAGTTCTTTATTTTTGATAATTCTTTAGTATGTAAGTTTGTATATGCTGGGTTAGAACACGAAATTGATCAAATTGTCAAAGTACATCTTGAGAGTTGTTCCTAAATTCCAACAATGCAAGACAATAAATGGATACAGACTATTATCCTCTAAATAGGAAGCAAGAAAAAGTGCACTAAATTACAGCATATACAAACGACATTACTATTATCCTCTAAATAGGAAGCAAGAAAAAGTGCAGAATGCACATGAATATGTCTCCAACTCCAAGAATCCTGTGTGGTAAGCCCCCATGAATATGTCTCCAAGAATCCTGCAAACATATAGTTTCAGCATAAGACATGAAGCTCAAAGCAAATGCACATGAAGAACATGCCCACAAAAAAAAAAAATTAAATAAAAATAAAAGAAAAAGAAAAAATGGTCTTACTCTTAGATTAGCTAGTTTTGGTCCAAAAGTACTTCAAGTAATCTTCAATCGATCTCATTTAAAATATTCTTTAAAGTTATCTCTACATGAAAAAAAAATTATGTTAAACATATAATTAATTGAAAAGACTATATGAAAATAATTTTCAAATGTGAATCTTACCGGTTTCTAACTTGTAGCTTTCAGCATCTTCCATTACATCTTGGGAGTCATAATTAATGGAGGGAGCCATTAACCAGTTTTGTGTGCAAATTAGAGATTCAACTGTTGTTGGGGCCAATGAGCTACGAAATGAATCTAAGACACGACCTCCAACGCTAAATGCCGACTCAGAAGCAACAGTAGATATAGGAATAGCTAACACATCTCGAGCCATATTGGCAAGGATCAGATATCTGATTGAGTTCACCTTCCACCATAGTAAAATATCAAAGTCGGGTGTCGATCCTTCAACACTTTCCATGAAATACTTATCCAATTCTGATTTAGACTCTACCACACCCTTTGATGCTTGATATTGTTCAAACATACTTAATATATCATCCACATTATCATAAGAAGTATTGCTTTGGGTCTCACTAACACTTGATTGACCCCTACTTGAACCTACACTAGATTTTGAATATTGCTTATAAATCCGCTCAATTATCCTCCTTAACCAATCAACAAGTTCAGACGCTCGCTCATTCCCAAGAAAATTTCTAAAACAAAATTCCAAAACTTCTAACTTGAAGCGCGGATCAAGCATAGATGCAATAAATAACATTTTGTTCAATTTCTCAAAATCCCCACAATACTTGTCATATTTCAACAACATCCTCTCCGACATGGTTTTCAGCATATTACTCTCACTCATAGAAAATTTGTTCAAATAATTATAGACTGTAAATACTTCTCTAATGAACAAATTTGAAGTTGCATAAATTGAGCCTGAAACCCGCAAAGTCGTATCATAAAAAAGCTTCAAAAATTTTACAAAAACCTTAATGGTTTCCCAATCATGTAAAGTTGGTATTCCTTGTCCAACCTCACGTAAATATGGGCCAAACTCATTGTCTTCATCTTGCATCACCTCAAACGCCGCATAATATTTGAGAGCCGCACTCAACATTAGATATGTTGAGTTCCACCTAGTTGGAACATCAAGACAAAGAAGCTCACCACCCAAAATATTTTGCTTCTCTACGCATGATTTGAACTTATTAAGTCTTGCAGGGGAAGATTTCACATATTTTACTGCATTTCGAATCTTGACAATTGATTTATCAACTTCTTTCAATCCATCTTGAACAATGAGATTCAAAATATGTGCACAACATCTTATATGCATAAGTTCATTCTCTAATACCATACAATCCCTAAGTTTGGCAATTTTCCTCAAATAATCAATGGCCGTAGTATTAGAGGATGCATTGTCGACTGTGATTGTAAATATCTTCTTTATGCCCCATCCAAGTACAGATGACTCAATCTCTTTTCCTATTGTTATTCCTTTGTGATCAGGAACTTTCTTAAAATCTATAATCCTCTTATGCAAGATCCAATCATCATCAATAAAATGGGCTGTTATGCACATATAGTTAAGATTTTGAATTGATGTCCACATGTCAGTAGTGATGCAAATCTTATAATCAGATGCCATGAACATGTTCTTCAACTTATCTTTTTCTAACATGTACATCTTCATACAATCTCGCATAATAGTAATGCGAGAGGGGATTGGAAATCTAGGCTCAACTACGGCCATAAAGTCTTTAAAACCTTGTTTTTCTACAAATCTAAACGGTAGCTCATCCATGATTATCATTTTAGCTACCGCCGATCGTATTTTCTATTCATTGTACTTAGCAAGTCCAACACTAGGACTGCTAGTTGTACCATCCACCCCCGTCTTCCTAGTCCCGGTCATTTTTGATTGGAGGTTATCCCTTCCAACTCCACTAGCATTAAAGATTTTACATGTCTGATGATGGTACTTCAAAGATGAAGTACCTTGTTTTTTAGGATGACATAACAAAACCTTACCACAATAATCGCACGTGGCTTTGGGCTCATTGGGATCCTCGACATTCTCAATCCTCGTAAAGTGTTGCCATACATCTGATCTTCCCCGTTTCTTGTGATAGGAGGGCGAACTTGAGGACTAGTTGTTGGGAGAGAGCTATCCAAAGTTGGAGGCTGAGTACTATCCAAATGAATCATATTGGGCATTGATTCAGACCCAGATGAAGGCATAACTGCACTATGTTCCATAGAGTTCAACTGCAGTTTTTTCAATTTTATAAGAATGAATACAGCTTAATAGCTTATCATGATCATCAAAGGATACTATGATCAGATTGTGCACAAACAACATGACCAAACAGAGAAAAATGCTGCTTAAGAAAAGTGAAAATGGAAAAAAAATTAAGAAAGATAACCAAATGATGGTGCAGACAAAGTGACATGTCCCCCTTAAAAAACATCATTATTAAAGGGTGTAGCATTGTTTTAGTGACAAGTACAGAATTCTGCAAAGAAAGCATGAAAAAAGTCGTGTACTCACTTTGTCTTATATGGTGGGTTTTTTTAATCACTTTTTATAGTTTAAATTGAGAGCAAGAGATAGATTTAATTATATTTTCAACTGTTTATAAACCAGATAGGGGCTTATCATTTTTAAGAAAGATAACAGTCGTGTAGATAAAAGCAATGGTCAATGCAGATAAAAGCAATCAGGAGAAGTGGAATTCAGCTTGGTTGTTGATAAGAGATGTAAAACAGCTACTAGGAAAGGTGTCTCATTGGTCAATTATGCATGTTCCTAGGAGTTCAAACAATGTAGCTCATGTATTAGCTAAACAATGTAGCTCATGTAGTTCAAACAAGATAAAAGGCAAAGAGTAAAATTAGATGATTATGCATGCGCTTTGGGCATAGGTACTGATCATGTCTGAGTCTGAAATTAGGAATTTAGAATACGATATCTTCTTGTTGGGCTACTGATGGGCCTAACCTCAGAGTCTCAGACCTTAAAATATAATTTACAAATCTGTGAGCCTTAAAATCTTTGTTTATAGAACAATTATTATTTAATAATAATAATCAAGAACTTGACTGTTAGTAGTGCTTATCGTTTAATGTAGCAAAAATGAAGTGCATATAGATTTTAGATGAGGAGTTGAGAGTTGGTTTTGCTGAGAAATTTATTGTTAGTAGAGAAATTTCTCACTTGAGGGAATAACAAAGAAGGGTAACCGGTAGATAAGTCAAATGCCCAAAGAGGTAAGAGTTGTTGCCATTTAAAAGGGTGTTTTGAAGAAGACTTCCAACCACAATACAAAAGCTGTGGATCATACCCAAAAAAAAAAAAAAACTTTCCAGTATCCATTCATGAAAAAGAATCCCCCATTGCACTAAAGAGATTTATCCATTCCCCACTCGGGGTAGGGTTAATTCAATCTTTAGGAGTTATAGATAGAAGAAGATTATATAAAGCCCAATAAGCATAAAACAGAAAAGGTTAATCTAACAGGGTGTAAAGAAGTGAGCTTTGTTTAATCATTAATGCCCATCCTCCCTAATTCTTTGATGATATTAATCTAATACAATCTATTTGGTTTATAGAATTTCAGTGTGCAAACTCCTAATAATCATGTTACATGGGCGGGTATGGTATGATTTTCCCAAAATCAATAATTCATCAAGACTGTTTGGATGGACTTTACTCCTTTTTTTGGGGGGGCTGGTTGAGTAAAGCAATCAGAAAGTGCAGGCTGTACGAGAATCTCTACATACATATGTAAGGAAAAACAAGTTACGCAGAGATCTCCTCTAAAACTAGGCAAATACTACAATCAGTATGACTCTTGAACTCCAGATTACACAGGCCAATTTTCAAGCAGGGATAAGAGTTGCTAAGGTTCTCTTTGGAATTAATCATGCAAATGTCAGAGAGATCTCTTTCGAGAACTGACATATACATATATCTATAAATGTATACATATATTACAAGAGACAGCTTTCTGGGCAGCCACAATACCTAGTTTTTTCCTCTATTCCGTTTATTTTCTCTCCAACCCACCATTTTCCTCTATTCCAAACTAAGAAAATTCCTTTGGCGGGTTCAAAAAGACTCGTAGACTTGACTCAAGGCATGCAGATTATGCTATGAATAAAAGTGATCAAACGACAAACCCACTAAAACCCATAAACCAACAGCTTGAGTCTGTTTTCCAACCATCCAAACACCCATAAACCAAACCACAAACCCACTAACCTTGATTCTGAGTTGCGATGGAGAGAGTGAGAGTTGCGATGGAGAGAGTTGCGATGGAGAGAGTGGGCTTGCGAGGAGGAGAGCGGAGCGGCTGCGAGGAGGAGAGCGGCTGCGAGGGAGAGAATGTCGAGTAGGTTTTCGGTGATATTAGACGCAACCGGTAAACGGGTATTACCCATTTAAAAATGAATCGGGTAACGGGTATTCCGTTTCCGATTTAAAACAATAGTGGGTCGGGTAATTCGGGTCGGGTCGGGCATTCAGTCTTTTTGTTCACCCCTAGTTTGAGGCATGCTAGACATATGGGTTGTGATGCTATTGGGATTGAGATGGACTCAAAATTGATTATTGATTGGATTGGAAATGGAAGGTGTGGTTTGTGGTATCTAGAAGACTATTAGGAAGAAATCATGAGCTTTCTTGGTCAGATTCATTTCACTTGTAGACATATCTATCGGGAATGCAATGCGGTTGCTGACATTCTGGCCAAATCTAGAGCTAAGGGGAGTAATTTTACTTCTTCTTCTACTTTGAGCTTACTTGGACGGCAAGAGGATTCTTAAGATTTGATAAGGGAGGTTTGCCATATTTGAGAAGGAAATAAATGCTGGTTTTTGTTGTTTTGTTTTGGTTCTTTGGTCTTTTATATGTTAGGGTTTTTGCATGCTTGGGTTTAGATTTGCTCCCCTCAAGTACTTGCTTGTTATCACAGTATTTCTCCACCACAAGTGAGGGTTTTTAATAAAATTAGGAAGAGGTCATTCTTAGACATGCGACCTTCATTTCTTCTTTTAAAAAAAAAAAAAAATCCCTTTGTACCTATAATTTATCTTAAAAAATTATATTCAAATAATTTTTTAACTTTATAATAATTTTATTTAATTTTTTCTTTCTCCTTTTTCAAAATCTA
This sequence comes from Juglans regia, assembly GCF_001411555.2. Lineage (NCBI taxonomy): Eukaryota > Viridiplantae > Streptophyta > Magnoliopsida > Fagales > Juglandaceae > Juglans > Juglans regia. The sequence goes on along the minus strand of NC_049913.1, from coordinate 23,412,550 downwards.
ATAAAACATTTTAACTTAAATTATTTTATTACTATTTACATAATTTTAAGATACTCAAAGTCTCCAAACGAGCCATAAATCTCCCATTTGACTTTCATTGTTTATATTTCTTTAGCAGCAGTTCGTTCCTTAGACTATGAAGTATGGGATACTTTTATAGATTTTAGAAAACGAGAACATATAAACGCATGCGATTTGAAGCGACCCTTCAGCTATACTTTACAATAAAAAAATATTGCAATATAGCATACCACATTGTTGGGCTGAAGCCTGCTAGGATGGCGAGGAAAAAAACGTAGGTGGTTAAAGACTCTGTCATACAAGGTCACCTCTGCCGAGGCACTTAAGAGGCAAGCAAGACCCTCTGCATTCTGAGTTCACTACATTTCAACCACTCAGTCTAACAACTTCGTTTGGATGCTAGCCTAAGCTCTACTTTATTTTATATGACAGGGTAGTCTTGATTTGATATACTAAAATCTATCAACACATACATAGATACACACCGCACAATATTATTTCTATTTACACATTAAAACACTAAGCTGTCGTTTGGATTCGAAGATGAATTGAGATGAATTGTGAATAGTAATAAGATGAATTGTGAATAGTAATAAAATTTATGAGTTAAAGTTATTGAATAGTAATAAATAATAGTGAAATGAGTTAAGATGAGTTGAGATGAATTGAGATAGACTGTGAATATAAACAAGGCCTAAATCTCCACTCACCTAGCGATAGAAAATTACAAAATTAGATTTTATTTTCCCCTTAACCGACTGAATAATAAAACAACTCTCTCTTATCATTGTTTTCCATTTTTTTCTCTTCTTGCACTTTTTTCATTCTTCACGGTATGGAGACTGGAGTTGGAAAATTGTAGAGTAGTTGGTTTGTTCTTGTTTGGTCATCCAACTTGTTGAGATGCTTAGACTTCTAATTTTCATAATAATATTTCGTAATCCCTCTTTTATTTTTATATATTTTGTCTTGTATAAATTTTTTGAAGTTGGTTCAGCCTAGACTTCCACACACACCCAAAAAAAAAAAAGACAGGATGATATAATGTTAAATGTACTTATATGATGAAAAAAATATATTTGAGGTGATGAGAATTTGGGGCTTTATGTACTTATGTTGAAAGAACTGAGATTTCTTGCCAATTATTCTGCGGAAGGTCCCTGATCTGCAAATCCATTCATCTAAGAAACAAAAAAATAAAATATTCGTTAGTTCATACACTTTTTTATAGGCCACTAGACAAGCTTGTCCGATGAGATCACGAGAATCATATCAACTTTGTAGTATTTAATTGAAGTAGAATAAAAGAAAAGAAAAAATAATATTTTTTAACATAAAATGACTATTTTGTGAAGAATTTAATTGTTATTCACGTGCTTTATTTTTGTTCAATTACTTACTAATAGTAATACAAATTCTACTAAAAAAAATCTAACAACTTTTATATCTTTAGGTACTTTTCAGGTTTATTTTTAATTTATAATTTTTTATTAAAGTTTAGAAAAATATGAGCAAGTCGAGAACAATTGATTTTTCTTCTAAAGAGAAAAGACATTCATAATTCGGAAATGAATATACATTTAAAGAGCTAGGTAATAACGCAACGTGATGCTTCTGTCACTGACGAGCATCCCTCTAAAACTTCAAGAATCCAACCTGAAGATATGGATGCTACCTCTTTGGAACGTAATCCAAGATTATATCCACACATATGAGAATTTCCTACTAATCTACAAGATGAGATCCAGCGTGCTAATCTTAAATCTAGTTCATATTAACCCAAACTTTCAGAATATCCATTTTCAAGAACAGGTAATTGACGTTGCCGATTTCAATTTTCTGGATTTCAAAGATATTCAAATTGGTTGGAGTACTCGCCATCAAAGAATGTTGTATTTTGTAATCTATGCTCTGTTTTCGCTAAGAAATCAACGGGTCGTCCAAGATCATATGTATTTACCAATAAAGGTGGTTTTGACAATTAAAAAAAAGTGAATGATAGAATTAATCGTCCTTTAATAGGACATGTGGGGAGAGATCAAAATTCACTAGAGAAAATATTGTCAAATGTTGTGAGGATCTAATAAATCATTCAAAACATATTGACAAGTTAGTTGAAAAATAAGTATCACAACAGATGAAAAATAATCAGTTGTGGCTCAAAACTTCGATACATGGTGTTCAATAGCTTACATTCCAAGCTTGTGCCTTTGGATGTCAAGATGAAAGCCACCTGTGACCACTTTGAGCTGAGTGCTTTAGGAGGAAAGAGTTTCAAGATAGGAACAGTTGCCCCGACTGGAGACAGAGTTGGAGGAGACTAAGAGACGCTGCCATGAGTTAGCTAAGATTGTTGTGAACGAATCTTGGTCCATGTTCTCGATGGGACGCACGCCCTTCTCTTTTTTTGTCATGTTGGTTTTGCCCAGGTTTCTCCGAGACTCTTCTCTCACTTGATCTTTGAGGTATTTACCTGCTTCCTTCATCTCCGCTTTCCGTGATGCGATTAAGGCTTGAAGCATGTCTTCAGCATTGACAAAGTCATCAGCCCTGTCTATGAACTCTCTCAATGTCAACAGGGTCCTCCGAGCCAACTCCCCCATGAAAGGGCTTTGAGGTCGTACACCCCAAGGCTGCCAGTGTGATTCTTGATCATCAGTGGTTAATCGTTCCTTGTTGAGCTGAGTGAGGTATGTCTTTAGGCTCTCTTCCTCCTTCCGCTTGATGGTTAGAAGGTATGTCGTGGACCATCTATGCCTCCTGCTAGCCATGAATTGTGTAGGTTTCCTTGAAATGAGGAATCAGGGAAACACTTATCTCGGATTACAAGCACTAGCAGACTCTTATCGATAAGGATCGATTAACGACTTAACTACTTCCCTTGATCTCGGGGCTTCGATTATCAAATCCCGAGATTTTAATATAGAAGGAATGGGAGTTACGTTGCTTAAGCGAATATTTCGTTGTTTTCTTAGCAAGAGGCACCTCCAACTATCAAAGACGATTACTATATTGATCCTACTAGGGGGTGTGGCTTCTTGGTGAAAAGCACACCGCACACCCTTGGGACTTTTAGCTTGCTAGACTTCTCATATTGGACTTACTCAATATTGTTGGGCTCGTATGATAAGGATAGAAAAGCCTCTCTAAACCTAGACGAGCATTCAATGGGATAAGAGCTTAACAAAGTAGAAAAAGTCCAAACCTCCTAATCTAGAAAGCATTAATTACAACGGGATAATTTGAAGAATGGAGCTTTCAATACACAGCCAGTGTAAGAGTCTAATGAGTCTCAAGATGTCTTGCATGCCTACCAATAACCAATTAATGGAGAGGAAGCTTTTAATCTGACGTAGCTAAATTAAGGCATTACATGGAACACTATAAGATTAGGTCAAGTCATCAAGCGACCAAAGTCTTGATAAAAAGAATTGGCCTAGACGAGGGATACAATGTAGCTGGCAGAATTACCTACTTATAAAAAGAATGAGAGTTTTCGAAGGTGTTGCCTCAAATTGTTAGGGACCTGTTGGCACTAGAAGTAAACCTAAGGAAGAAGATGAAGTTTGAAGTGAAAGAAACTGATATGAGATTGTGCAAAGGGAAGTGAAGAAGGGAAACTGGGAATGGTGTCGTCTGCCTTACTGAAGGGTAATGAAAGGTTGAATAAAACGGATCGTTTTGCTGAAGAAGTGGTCTGTTGTTTAGTGTAGTGTAGGAACACACCATTTAATTGAGTCTGTAGTTTAGTGAGTTTGTAATATGCAGTGTTTGGGATTAAAGACATCAAACTCTGCATTTTGGCCTACTTGATTTTCTTCGGCAGTCTGTAAGTCAGTTTATCATTTCTCAAGATAGTTTTTTACGAAGAGGAATAACCATAAGGGGAGGGATGTACTGATAGTGGAATCAATTTGGAAATTTTTGAAAAGCTTAGAATTCTATGGAGGTTGAATTTCCCTCGAAGAAGTTCCTTATCAATACAGTGTGACTCTTATGAGCCTTTTCATAAACACTTGTCATCTCTGTATTTACAGTTCATTACAGCATAGTTATTCATCAACCATTGTACCCCCTGGCTATTTCATCACAAACACAAAAGAATTCTAACTTAAACCGAGAAAACCTGTGATTATAAAAACCATTGTAATGAGATTAATTAAGGCTGTAATTGGTTGTTGCATCTAGCATCTAAATGCAACCTAATCTTTCTTGAAATGTTTATCCTATTACACAAAAAAAATTCTTCCAAACATTCCAAGTTTCTTGATATATATTTGACCATCTGAGAACGAACTTGTTCGAAAGTACTACTTATTTTGCACCGGTGCTGGCCACCTCCATTCACACCAACACAACACATTTGTTGTATTGTCAAACAATTTTATATTACTATTAACAAATTATTTTACCACTATTCACAAATATTGTGAGATATTCTAAATATCCAAATGAGCCCAACTAACAATCAAATTATCTCATATTTTAAGCTTATAAGGGATAAACTTTCACACAATTATTATATAACATGTCTATATGGCATTATCAAATGTAAATAAAATATTCTCAATACAAGAAAAACTATAATCTTAATATGATATGATAGGAGAAAAATTATTCGTATCATTATAAATACCATCTGGAAGGGATATTTGGGTCCCCCTGGGTAACCAAGCCCATGACTAGGAAGCAGGCCCAAAGCTTTAGCTTAGGTTTGAAAGGGACACGACTGAAGAACCCATAACCATAACCATGTCGCAGATAACTTTCAAATGGTTGGAGATTTGACTCACAGCTGGATGTGATCATCTTAGGGAAGAAAACTCCTACAAAATAGGAGATACCTTCCCTAGTTAATAAGGGATCATGAAAGATACGCATGCATGAATGGTGATTATAGTCGGTTGCCATCACGCCATGTTCATGTCCTTCTATAAATAACCTATGAGAAGTAACAAACATTTCACTTCATCTTTACATACACTTATTCTCATACTGTGTTACTGATTTAAGCATTTGAGTCTCCCCAGGGCAACCAGTGTCGCCTCTTTATTGTCGCAGGTCATCTGTGTGGTTGGTGGTGTGAAACACGTCCTTTACAGTGGCACCTTCTGTGGGATTCGAACCCATGACCACACGGAGTCCACCAGGGTGGGCTGAGGATGCTGGGTTGGGAAAGGCGTTGGGCATTTCTTTGCGCCCTAGGGTGTCCACGGACTGGCAGGATACAACATCAGGTTGAAACTCTTCCAAGTCCAGCTTCTTCAAGTTAGTGCGAGGGTTAGCCAGCAGGTAGGCCCGCAAACGAGCCATACCAGCCCCATAACCGTATCCAAATGCATAGTCCCTACCAGCCCTGGCGACAGCCAATTGAGGGTGCAAATGGACCAACTCCTCGTTGGCCAAGGCTAACAGAGCCCCCAACCCCTCTAACTATTATTTCTACTCTTTTGTAGTAGTGTTCAAATGCCGCAAATTTTGAGCTATCTTACCTTGGACTTTTTCACAACTTCCCTTCGCCTCGAACAACTGGAGGTTGAACTGCCTACTCTCTTCCACATGCAACCCCTTTTCGTTTGACAATTCAAGGGCAAGCCCTTTACGCTCCTCCTCAAAGGTAGTTAATGCTCAAGCAGACTCCTGGGAACGCCACTCGGCGTCAGCCTGGGATTGGTGGGAGGCAGCCAGGGCCTCACTCAATCTACACACCTGAGCTTCAGTAGACGCTCGTTCAAACCCCACCAGCTGCAAGGCAAAGCTGTCAAGCACCTCGAGGGATTGAGCTCGAAGCAATTTCCCACAAAGTTCACACACTTCATCATGGAGGAACTCGACGTTAGTCTCCAAGTTGGGGATGTGCCCATTGGCTTGTTCCAAGTAGCACTCCATCTCAATCCTCTTAGCTGCAAGCCTAGTCATTTCCTTTTTAAAGTAATATCGGAACTTTCGCCACTCCTTAACCTCGTACTCCAACCAGGCACACTCGCCCATAATCCAAGCCGTAACCTCTTCAACACCCTACACAAGCAAATGACTAGGTAAAAGGGCTCAATATAGAGGTAACTATACTAAGTAAAAGTAGACACAATACCGGAGATAGAATGTTCCTTAAATGCTTTGAGATCTCCACGATCGACTCTGGAGGGGAAGAGGCACAACAGGGACCAACCTCCTCGACCCCGCTTGTTCCTTCAACCGCAGCGAGCCCCTCCTGCGTGGGGGGCACAAAGGGAAGCGAAGGGGGGGGGGGGATCAAATTCCCCAAATCAACTGCGGACGTCCCTGGGCCTTCAACCTGCCCTCCAAGGTCAGCGTTAGCAAAACTTCCATCACCCACGCCCCTTTTTCCAATGTCGTTGTCTCTTAAGGAGGACCCACCTCCTTCAGGGGGAATGGTGGAATCCTCCTCACCACTGAATGAGGATGGAGAGGGAGAAGGGATTAAGACCCTCTCTTGGTCAGTAGCAAGGGTCACACCCCAAAAAATAGTCGCAAGGAGAGAACTCGGGGTAGATCCTTGCTCCCTGTTGTCGTCTTCCATGTTGATCTAGGTGCTGCCAAGTAAGACAGCTTTAGACACCCCAACCCCAGCCATGGCCATAGAAAAGGCACTATACATATCCGCGAAAAGGTCATCGACGCTGGGCATTGAGGTCGATGAGAGGAGAGAAGGAAATTTGAAGGGCGGCGTGCTCACGGATTCAATGCCCTTGGCAGGCAAAAGCCATCCCCAAGTCAGCGAGGGCTTGGCCCATGAGCCCTGTATGATCATCAAGACCAAGCGACAAAGGGGGAGAAACCCTTACTGAGGAAGTTCTGGGAGTCTCCTCTCTGTGGGAAGCGTCAAGAGCCTCCTCACCAACAAGGTTCAGATCGCAGCCCACTCCTCGATCTGTCTCCACCTCCGCCCTCACTGCGGATCCAGCAACCTCACCCGCATCAACATCGTCATGAGGGTGGTTGGGTGAAGAACCGCCAGTTAGTGGAGCCTTCCTTTTCCCCACAGGCTGGGGAGCACGTCTTTTCGTCGAGGGCGTAACGACTTTGAGTTTACGACCCCTAACATGGCCCCAACAAGGTGTCACCAAGAATCTATCAACATTGGCGGTGGAGAGCAAGTCCTCTATCGCCAAACTGTTCTTATCATTCTCCTTTACCTAGTTAAGGACGATGTCAACACAGGAACGCTCCCTGTCAGTCAAATCCAACAGCAAGCTTTTGTCATCGGGGACCCTTCCCCAATTAATTTGCAGTAGTTTATATTTTTTCTATATAGATTCTTTAACTTTTTATTAATTATACAAAACAGTTAAATTTATCATGCAGGACCATTTATCATATTTAGAGAATATTGAAGCACGAACTTCAGAAAAAGAATGGATGATTCAACTTGATGTAGATCCTAATCGACTCAACTAACAACATAACAAAAACTTCAATGTCCTCTCAATTTTGTTTTAAGGGAAACAATCATCATTCATTCATCAATAAACTTATATCCATGAACGGATACATTCAGGGATGTGCCCATATCAAATATGACATCATAAACTAAAATAATAAATTTGGAGTTCCATCTGTACACTATTTCTTTTAGTAACTAGTCTGGTCTTCACTACTACTAATACTCTCTTCAGACAAACGTCGAAAAGACAGTACAATCTCACTCTTCATACAAGGAGAGGACTAAACCTTTACAGATAAAAGTCCGAGAGACGAAATCTTTTTTTATTTTAATTAACAATAAGAAAATCAAAAACGAAAATAGTAAGATAAATGTGAAAAATGACAAATTGTAGTTTGGACCAACTTTGGTAGACTTCAGAATCTGTGATGGCATGTGAAGGCAACATGCTTGTCTCTTTTCAACCACAAAGGTCATATTCGTCCTTTTTCGCATCTATCTCATTACTTTCTTTTTTTGTTTTCTTATTTTTAATTAAAATAAAAAAAGATTTCGTCTCGTAGACTTTTATCTGTAGAGATTTAGTCCTTTCGTTCTATGAAGAGTGAGATTGGGTTGTCTTTTGAACGTTTGTCTGTAAAGAGTATCAGCAGTAGTGAAGACCAGACTAGTTACTAAAGGAAATAGTAACTCCGATAGATTTCAGAATCTGTGACAGCCGTGAAGGCAACATGCTTGTCTCTTTTCAACCACAAAGGTCAAATTTGGTTGTGGCGAGTCCGGTGATCTAGCGCGTATGGCGATAAGAGTTGTCGGAAGGAGTGACGCATGAGGACCACTCAGGTGATTTTCGCAAAACCATCACTTTCCTCCGAACGATTTGCGACTTGGGAGTCTGCTTGTGCCACGCGTCTTTCAGGAGTTACTGGAAAGCTGTAGATCTGTCTTTTTCGACCTTGAAGGAAGCAAAATAAAACTAAGTAAAAAGAACTATCTTGATAGACAAGGTGAGTGGATGGATGAATGAGAGGGAGGACCTCCAACAAAAATCAGATCTAGAACCCTTGATTTTTTACGAGAGAGAGAGAGAGAGAGAGAGAGAGAGAGAGAGAGAGAGTAAGGCTTCTTTCAAGAATAGTTTAAATTTTCTCTATATAGATTCTTTAACTTTTAATTAATCATATAAAATTATTAATTTCTATCATACATGACCATTTACCATATTTAGAGAATATTGTAGCACAAACTTCAGAAAAAGAATGAATGATTCAACTTGATGTAGATTCAAATCCTCATCGACTCAACCAACAATGAAACAAAAACTTTAATGTCCTCTCAATTGATCTATACAAGATGACACAAAATGATCAATTATGCCACATATCAGCTAACCAACATTTTGAACTAATCTTTTTCTTAAACTTGTATTAAATTTGTATTAAACAAGTTTAGTATAATGATCAATTTACTAAACTTGTATTAGACTATATTAGACTATGGTGAATTTTGAATTAATCTTTTTGTTTTCTGGTCTATGCAAACTTGTAGTTATTATACTCCACTTAGCTATCATTATGCAGAAATATTTCTTAAAATTTGTCCCTTTTTTTCCTATGCATTAACTTATTCATTAATCAATCTTTTTTTGTGAAAAAATATATTAGTTTTGCCAAAAAACTGTTTCACGCAACTAGACAAACGTGCTTTGCACATTACTCCAGACTTAGTATATATATCATGTAGATTGCTGAAACCTACAGAAAAAGGAAACGTGCATGGCTCAGAGTTTATAGCAAACCAGCCTTGGGATTTTCTCTTTGGTCCTTATTGGGCTTGTTTCCCATCTTTAATCACTTAACAATCTTAATGGTTCGATCTTAATTTCTAAAATGAGTTCAATTTATCCGATAAATACTACTCAACTTCTAAAATAATCAAACTCGTCCGATAAATTTTTCAGCCACTTACCAAATAAAATAGATTTCATTTAGTCCATAAAAAATATCAAATGATTTTAACCTAATTATCAAGCTCAATATAAAAAACTCATAACCTAATTACACAACCAGTACCTTTGTGTTAAAGATAGGATTTGTTATGAAGCCAAGAAGAAGGTGAAGCCAAGAAGAAGGTTGAAGGGACATGGAAGATGAGGGTTACAAACAGTAAAGATAGATTGGGCATCACTTCTGAAGTCTCGAAGAAGCTAAGTGTTGGAAGTCAATTGAAATACCAGCAGTTCCAAAACGCATAGCATCATGAAGTGAAAACGCACCGTTTCAGCATGTTACACGCACCGTTTCAATATTTCTTTAAGTGCATCGTTTTATTGTCTTTCTTTGAGTATTCTAGAACATTGTAGGAATACTTTCTGCTTTAATTCCGTTAGAGTCAGGACAGGTGTCCTATTTTCATTGCTTTGGATTGTTACCCCTGCGTGGGTATTAGGACGAGTCTGAAAACGAGAGGAGGATCATCTTTGGAAAATCATCAAACATTTGAATACAAGACTTGGGAGGTTTAAGGGTCCCTCGAAGAACCCTATATCATTCTTACGTATTTCTATTATCATCAGCATCTATACAAACAGATCCTGCACATTCAATTCCTCCATCCAAATCCATATCATTCCATTTATTACATCCATACTACAACCCAGAATTATAGGAACCTAATCCTGTTTTATTTAAATTTTATGCTTATAGACAAGCTATTATATTTTTATTAAGAAAAATTTCAACAAAATTCTTGAATTTCATATTGTTCTACTTTATCGATGGCTGTTTTAAGCTGGATACAGTCTAAAAACAATACCTAGGTGAAGATGCAACAATAATCGGAAGAAATTGCTTCCGGGCTCCGTTAATACCCAGAAAAAACCGATTCTTTGGTAAATTTTATATATTTACGACTTGGATTTACATCTTGATTCTTAATATTATTAAATTGTATGCTTGTTCTATCACTTTATGAGAGAATTGCTCAATTGTCGATGCATGTTGATTCAACTGATGAAGCTGGGGCAATCTTACATGCAAAATTGATGTCAGCTGATTCCATTTTGGAATGTTAATACGAGATGAGATCCTCTTTTGCCTAGTGTCAGAGTAATTGGTTATTCCTGGGATGTGAATAAATGCTATAATCAAACATTATATAAAATGGAATTGGAATTTCTTACAACTGTTGCTTTTGTATGATCACATGTGCATTTATTTTAAGCAGTGAACAAAAGGAAATGACGCTGATAGTCTATGTCAAAACTGAAAGAACATCCCCAAAGACGGATAAGAAACGAGCTGTTACACCCCAAATGATGACAAATCACTAATGTATAGACTTCCAATATATATAGAAAGAGAGAAGGAAATCATCACTGAGCTTGCATGAGAGGTCTCTGCACTTTATACATACAACAAGGATGATAAAACACACAAGTAAACAAGTTAAGGTAGCAGCATACGTACAAATGTATATTGCTGTTTACGAAGGGACAGTTGAAATTAAAGATAAAGGACTACTGCTGAAACCCATCCAACTGCGTGATGAACGTGGGATTGAATCCGCTATAAAGCCTGTTTTCATGAAGTCTATTAAAAAGTGACTTCCCCAATCCATATTTCCTCGCAATGTCAGAGCGGGCCCTAGCTGAATGTCTTGTGGATGCGCCGGTAACTATAACTGCTGTTTTGTCAGTAGCGAAATTAGCCAAAGGTATCACTGCCTCCGGCTCCGTTGCCAATGAGGCATCTAACAGAAAAATGTGACTGAAATGTCCAGCAGGTATGCCTTCATTGTGTAATCGAAAGCTACTAACGAAAGTTGACAAAATTACCCTGAATTTCCGAAGTTTTTGTAATGAAGGACAAGTAAAACATTCCCCTTTTATAGGACATGAACGAAGAATGTCAGCAGGTACCCCATCCATCTCTCGAAATGCCGCATTGGCTCGAAACATATCCCATTCTAAAATTACATTTTTCAAACTTCTGGTCAGCACGTCACATGTGCTGTTTGTAGGTGCGCATATAAGAATTAGACACTCAGGAGAGCTCCGATATATTTCACATACTGCTTCTTGAACAACAATTCCAGTTTTTGATAGTTCTTTTGAATCCATTGCAGTGACACAGTGTGAGCCACTGAGAAGATAAGGTGGTGATCCCCGAAGGCTTGAAATGTGACGAATTGCAGAGACCTCATTTTTACCAACTTCATGATTGGCACGAAACAGAGTGGGTGGGTTAAGGTTGTCCTTTCGGGATACACAATATTCAGGAAAGAGGAAGTTCTGGACTGAAGGATTTGATGCAGTTTCAACTGCTTCATGAGCCCTCTTTAGGCACACTCTATTGAAAGAGAAGCTGATGTCGTATTTTCTGGAATGATAATGTTGTGAATGAAAATCGTCTCCGAATTCCACTAATACGCGAGTGCTCTTCACCACACGATAGATAAAACCCTGTTTACCATTTAGAAAGTCAGTACTGTAGACAATATGGCAGAACCACCTCATGCTTTGGTCAGCTTTCAATGTTTAGATTGCTTGTGCTATTCCACTATTTCAGTCAAAGTCATAGTGAAAACTATACGAACTTATGATTATATCCCTAAGATAAAAAGGAATAAAATAATAACATTAAGAAAATCCATACCATGGCTAGCTAGATAGGTGGCATCACTAAAACTGTTAGTTTCCATTTGAATTGAATAATGAAACTGAAATAAAATGAATAAGTTGAAAGATAAATAGTGTTACAATAACTAAGATAAAGACCAAAATAACATTACGAGTCATGGGAAGGAAAAAAATATGCTTCTATCTTTTTTTTGTAAATGGTATTATTCTTGTGATAAAATTCAAAAAATAATATGATCAATGCTCCTTTTTTAGCTCAACCTAACAGTGAACATTAATAGATAATGGACGTAGGGTCTTGATTTGCCCGCAAGTCCCTCAAATTTGAATTACTCTGAGCTGATGTATGTTCTATTATTGTTTTCTAACTTTGAACATCAATACTATTTTTGGGTCTAATCGAGTGCTTTCTATCTTCTTGGTTTTGCCCCTTTGTGCTTGTAATGAAATTTGAATTTCTTATGAAAAGGACCCTCATTTCCAAAGCTGGCAACTGAAGGGCTATTGGCACAACCTAGATTTGTTTATACGTCTCATAATCCATATCTGGTAACTATTTTTATCGATGTCAGATAATTTTAATCATCCCCTTTTTTAAAATAATTTGTTTATGATGACGAATCTATGAGATCGTGCAAATGTGACATGCCTTTTCCCAATTATACTCCGGAGCCATGCAATGTTCCGCCATCCCATGTTTTCAAACAATTATAGTAAGAAACTTGTTTTTAAATAATGTCTATACATTACTCAATATCTCCTAATCCTTTAAATTTCCAGTGAGAAACATCCTTGTTATTGTCTTGATTCTTTGCATACATCCTTGCTACCAAAATAATATGCAAAAAATACCCACATGCTTCATCCACAAGCTAAATTTCATGACTTTATCAAGCATAAGCTAATGGAAGATCAGAAAGCTTACCTGAAAGGGCTCAATATCTTTACCCACAGGTCGCGCATAGACCAAGTCCCTCGATAAAAGGAATGGCCGCCTCTCAGGAATAGAATCAATCTCAAAAACTACAAATGTTTTATTCTTCTTCTTAAGATTTCCATTAAGATTTTTGTACTTGGTTGATTCTTTATAGATTGCTGCTTCATGGAGCTCCAAAGTCACATTCTTCAAGAGGAAATCACTCCATTTCTAATTCGAATAAAAGCATCAAGTTACAACAAGCCAGAATGAAAAAAACGTATCTAAAGTTAAGAAATGAATAGCATTCCTCCATCACAAAATTCTGCTAAAATGTTACATCTTCCATATCACTTAAGAAGATCACCAGAGAAGAAAATAATATAGTCTATAATTATAGAAGAGATTTCTGCAAATACGAATGTAAAACACTCCCTTAAGTTAAGAGCAGCTCTTTTTTTCCCGTGAAGAGTTTAGAAAAAGGACTTGGCTCATGTCAACATTGAGGTTCAATCAAAACTGGTTTTTTAAGTGGTTCTCTGTCATTTCTACTTGTCTGTAGTAAGGAGATTTCTTAATAGGGTTCACTGCATCTTTTCTGTTCCGTGCAGTATTTGCGTTGAAATACAAACTTGCTTGCCTGTCAGGTCCAATAGTACAAACAAAATTGTTTCGATATTTTTTTTCTTATATAGTTACGAAATTTCAAAATTTTGAGGGTGAACTAAAATCGTGTTATTTTTTATATGAAAATAATGAGCTTTTTAATTTGTTTATCAAATACTCCAAAATTTTGAGAGGGAGCAAAACTACCCTTATTTTCATTTAGGGAACAAATGAAATTTTAGCTTTATAAGGAACAAAAATTGCATTATATTGAAGGCAACACGTTAATTATAAAGTTGGAATGAGTCCAATCCACAATTTGTTTAGTATTCGGCTCCTTTATAAGAGTAACGTGCATCCCAATATTAAGTTTTCATAAATTTTCAGTATTGCAAATATTTCAAATTTCAATGTGGGTATGTGGTTATCAATACTGAATTTAAACTGATAAAGGAGGACCACTGAAATTTATCGGTTGGTTCCTAACTAGATGAGTTGACCTAACTTCATTATTATATCCAACCTGCTCCATCTCTAATTATTAACAAAGTACAGTACGAGTGCTAACTACCGATAAAAGGACATGATATCTAAGGAGAGTGTCCTGATCTTAACCATTGCCTCAGTTCCAGCTTAGAGTACGTTGATTTGATATTTTTTATTTTCACTAGAACTTTCAGCAGCAGGAAATAACAAGAAAATCATGAATTAGTAAAATTAATTAAAAAATTTACCATTAAGCAAGATTTCAGAGTGGACAATACACAAGAGGTTTGATATGCCGAGTTATTTGCTTTACAATTAAGCTACCTTAAAACAGCAATGTATATATATATATAGGGCTGTTATGAGTACCTCCAAGTAGAATTCCTCAGCATATAACAGAGCAGTAAAGTAAGCCTTGTACGTTGAAGGAGACAAACGCTGCTTCAGAATTTCAGGCACGATGTTCTCCTTGATCTGACCTTTGATGTACTCAGGAATTGCAAATATAGGTGCTGTACCATTTTCCAATATATAACTCTGTTTTCTTTCTTCATTTCCAGGAGTAGTAGTAGTTGGACATAGAACTGGCTTAAAGGTTGGAGGGGGCATAGGGGAAGATGAAGATGGCCCAGATGGAGGAGGCCCTTTTAGGGAAGATGCAGATGGCTTAGGAGAAGATTTTGGAGGATTAGGGAGAACTGGAGAGGAACTGGAAGAGGATGGGGGCAGATTGGATATAGAACTTGCAAATAATGATGTTGCACCCTTTTTTAATATATAACCCGTTTTTCTTTCTTCACTTACTGCATGAGATGTAGTTGGATATATGACTGGCTTGGAGGTTGGAGGGGGCTTAGGGGAAGATGAAGATGGCCCAGTTGGAGATGGAGGTCCTTTAAGGGATGATGCAGATGAAGAAGATTTTGGGGGATTACGGGGAACTGAAGAGAAAATGGAAGAAACTGGGGGCAGGTCAGAAGAAGAGGGAGAATAAGTATAAGAAAATGAAGGTGGTTGTAATGAATTTGAAAAGTTTGGAGAAATTTCATTAGTCCTTTGGGAAGATTCCTGAACATATGGCTCCTTGATTATCAATGAATTTCTTATCCATGAATCTACTGCAACTTTGGCTTGATATAATGAAGGACTAGGCCGTGAATATGGTAAAAGTGGGTCATTATCAGGGGACGATGTGGTTCTGGTTCTTCGAATTGATTTATATACTAAATGGCTGTTCCTCGAGGTAGTGTCATCATATTCATAACCATAACCAAAATGTTCTGTATGGCAACAAAGAATGAAACGCAAGAATTCTACAAACAGAGACATATCGTACTTCTGGTGTCGAAACGAAGGGAAACCACTTAACTCTGTCTGATTGCTGAGAAAATGGAACAAATTTCAGAACATAAGACATGAAATTCACAACCTAACCAAGCATATAGTAAAATCTGGCTAAGCTTATGAGAGATTAATGTTTTATCACGTCCAACATAGTTTTTTTAGATGCATCAAGTTCAGAATAGTTAGCATCCTGTTATTTTAAATTTGCTACTTTTAATAGTGATCGTTTCAAATATACGGCAATAAAGATAATATTCGGCATGACTATATCAAATGTGCAGATCCTTTTTAGTGTGTTTGCGTGTGCGTAGCGAGAGAGAGAGAGAGTGTGTGTGTGTGTGTGTGTGTGTTTGGACGAAGAGAAAAAAGCGAGTACAGGTAAAGGAAACAAAATGTAGAATATTTTTAGTTCTTATTTTACTTTTAACTCCAAAAGAAAAACAAAGAAACAAATGGGTGATCGGGATTAATCTTGACTTCTCAAGCTTTTCTCTATTAAAGATCTAGCAACCAAGACTTTCATTACGGTTTCAAAACTTTTCCAGAAACCAAACAGGTGACTGAAAAGACAATCCAAAATCTGAGAAAACGGGGGATACGACGATGCATGGCAGAGATAAGAATTTACCTGGAGTTCGCGAGCCAAAGATTGAGCCCTGACTAGATTGTTGTTACATGGGAGACAATGATCTGATGATCCTGAAGCTCACTGACAATTCACAAACAAAGAACGGAGGCCAAAAAATATTCAACAGAAGGACAATGATAGCATGCCAACTTTACTTACAAATAAAAATTACATTTTAGAATTATAAAATGATTTTTTATAATACTGCTTTTGTCCTTTTTATTTAATTTTATTTTTTATTATTTATTAATGGTGGACTATCATTATTCTTCAGGAAGAAGGAAATTTCAAAGAAACTTGTCTGAAGATACTTTCCTCTTTTCATGGTACTGTGAATGCGTACGTGGCATTAGCGATCAGTTCTTGAGTTTTTCCATTTAAAAATGCTTTGATTCCGAATTCGGGACAATTGTGTCTCGAATGAGTTTTTTTTTTTTGTTTTTTACTTAAGATTAAGAAAATATTTTTTTAATAATGTTATAAATTTTTTATTTTTTAAAAATATTTATAATAATTAAAAATATATATAATAAAATAAAATGCATTATTCAATAAATTTATTCGGACCACATTTTCAATAGGAAAATGCTATATCTCTCGCTGGGGGCTCTCACTGGAGATTAGTAGTATATTTTTTATGTGTTTTTTTAAAATTATTTTTTATATAGATTCTTTTAATAATTTTAAATATTTTTAAAAAATAAAAAAAATCAGAATATTATTAAAAAATACTTTCTTAATCACGAAGTAAAATAAAAAATTATTTAAAAAAATAATTTTTTATTTTACTTCGTGATTAAGAAAATATTTTTTAATGATTTTTTTTTACTTTCTAATTAAGGAAGCGTTTTTAATGATGTTCTAAATTTAATTTATTTTTTTAAAATTATTTTTTATAATTTTTTATTTTACTTCATGATTAAGAAAGTATTTTTTAATATATATTTTTTTACTTTCTAATTAAAAAAATATTTTCTTAATAATATTTTAAATTTATTTTATTTTTTTAAAATATTTTAAAATAATAAAAGATCTATATAAAAAATTACTTAAATAAAACACATATAAAATAACTCTAGACCCCAACAGAGCCCCCAGCTGGGGTTGTACCGTTGTAGCATCACCCTTTTCAATAATAGTAGCAGGCTCTTTTCCTTTTTAAAATATCTATATTTTAAAGTGTGGCAGCAACACAAATGTGTAGTTTTTTTATTATTCTGTTAACATATTTAAATTTTGAAAAATTAAAAATATATAATTTTATTAATAATCACTTCTTTAATTACTTAATAAAATTAAAGAAATTAAATATTCAAAATGTAGATTTGAGTGATAACATTAAATGGGTTAAGTAGCATTTTTCATATATAAATAAAGAGTTTTACTATGTACAAATAAGTTTACATACTAATCTGTTTATTAATATTGTTGTCTTCATATTCTAAATTCAAATTACCACTATTTTTAATAAAATCTACTTTTTGATCAATCATATTGAATAAGTGTATGTATTAATGTGCAGAATTGTTTACAATTAGATTTTTTTATAAATAAAAATAAGATAAAAGGATCATGCTAGAGTGAGAGAATGTATCTCGATAAGTGTACTTTTCATTTTTCATACATTTTTTATATACTTAAATATTTTTTAAAAAATTAAAATATTATTTAAAAATATTTTTTTAATCACTAAATAAGAATAAAAAGATAAAAAGTAATAAAAAAGTATCCCTTGGTTTTCAAGTTTCATCAAACAACAATCCATTCACATTCTGTTGGAAATATTTTTAAAATAGTCAGAGAAATGTTAATATGTTGCTTGAGTATGCTCTCTCATTTTGACTGTTCATATATTTTATTTTTTTAAAATTTGTTTTTACTTAATCATTAAGAAAATTACTTTTAGTGTATTGGTGTATTTTTTTATTTTTAAAAATATTTAAAAATATTAAAAATATGAAAAGAAAATGAAGGAAAAAAATAAAAAGACAAATTCGTATAGGCGACACGTCCAGCGTTCATTGCTTGGCGGTAGCATAGTATTATTCAAATAGTTATATATTATAGTTATTATTAATATTATTTTAAGATTTATTTTGAATGTTATAAATGATCAAATTTATAAAAGATTATTTAAGCTTATGGTTATAATAAAATAAGTTATGAATAGATCATTAAACCCGTTTGGATAGTAAAAGTTTTTATCTCATCTCATCATTATAATTTTCTCAAATTCTCATACAAAATATAATAAATAATTCTATTTTTTTAAATCTCAAAACAATAATAATATTAAAAAATAATATTTTATTCAACTTTTAATTTTCATTTAAAATCATCTCATCTCACTATCCAAATTGTATCTAAATTTTCAATGTCTTAACAGTAGTAAGCACATATATTGACCCCCTGTGACCGGGTTCGAACCATTTATTAGGGTCTCTGATATCTAGTGTGTATATGATTATTGATGAGGGCGAATATTATCTTAAAGAAATGACATTTTAACTAACCAAAGGCATTCAATTTTATACTAAATGATGTCATACGCATTTATATTATTAGTGCATTCTGAATCAAAATTAGTAGTTCTTCGACCCGTTTTACAAAGAAGTCTTTTGAAGAAAAATGTTTTAATCACAAGTTGACGTGGCATTACGGTATAGATATCACATACTCTATGTTGAAGGAGCCCATTGCTTCAATTTTGCCTGTAAGATGATTACCTTGGCTTCATCTGCTATGCTTTTCTTTTTTGAAACAACCTACACCATTTTATTATTATATAGACAGGGTTTATTTGGGTAATGAGATGATCATCAATTTCCTTCCAAAAAATTACTCAAGTACAAAACATTTTTTAATTTTAAATCTCTAACTTTTTTCTATCTAATCATTACAATTTTTATAAACTTCAAAATAAAACACAAAAATCAATACAACTTTTTCAAACTTTAAAATACAAATAATAATAATAAATTAGTATTGCTACATTTATAAAAGAATTATACAAAATAAATCCACAAAATAATGTGGTTGCATCTGATCTGTTAAATCTACTTTACAATAAAAGTAACTTTACAATCTAATGAACCACATCAAATCATATCAGTTTGTTGGAGTGGTAGGCTTTTGTTTATAGATTCTAAGAGGATTGATGGTTAAGGAAAAAAACGTCTTACTAATTTTGAAAATACCCTTTCTTTGCTCTGCTAGGGTTTGAGAATTCTGCTAGAGCTTGCATCTCCTTCTTCAGTGGCAGCCACTGAGGCCCATCTGGGCGCCTCGATAACATGGCAACGGACATTTGCAGGCATGGTTTTGACTCTCCACATCCGATACCAAAGGTGGCTATGCCGTTTCGTGCTCCAACGAAGCTGGATGGGGTGGTTTGTGTGCTTTTCTCTAAGGAGGAGATTGAATAATCTGCCATGCCTTTCAAGTTCTCACTGGTATTGAAATTTTTACGTCAAAGACCCTCTCTTGATACCATACAGTCGTTTACATGCTCTCGTTGGGGTTTGAAATCTCAGCCTCTTGTTTCTGCCATGTGCAAACCACAGCACGTGTTCATCCATTTGTCTACAAACCTAGTTTTGTGGACTGAGGATGTGGCCCTGACAATGGAAGTGTCATTGGCGCAGGTGCCTATGGCCGTGGTTCGGGATGATAGTGTGATGGAAGTGCCTATGGAAATGCCTACGAAAGTGCCTACGGAAGTGCTTATGAAAGTGCCTATTGCAATGCCTACGGAAGTGCCATTAACGCGGGTTCAATTTTCTCCTATCCCAGATCAAGGTACAAAGCTTGAGGATGTCCAGGTTTGTTCAAATACTGATTCTGAGGATGATTTACAGTCCATGTCGTGTGCAAAGGATAATATATCAAATTCTAGATTGTTGCTTGGTCTTGTTATGAGGAAGAAGGACGTTAAACTACGTGGTTCTACTAGGGTTGTAAGCAAACCCTCTCACTTTGACTTATAATGTGTTCTTATCTTTATTGGAATGTTCGTGACTTTGGTACGTCAAGGAAACGCTTACAGAAGTTGGTTACAAGGTATTCTCCTAAACTTATTGTTTTGTCTAAACCTATGTTAAGTGTTTCTATAATACAATGGTGGAGGCATTGGCTTGAGTTTGATGCATGCAGCTCTAATATTGAGGTTGGTGGAAAACTCTGGTTCATGTGGATGAATGAGGTAAATTTGGTAGTTGATAGTATGAGTGAGCAACATGTTACTGTGCGCATTATTGAAAACTTGAAACCTGTGTTTTTTACCTTTGTTTATGCTAAATGCAACTATCAAGAGCGTCGTTGTTTATGGAGTCATTTAGAAGCTTTCAGCTGTTCAGCCTCATGGCTAGTTGTGGGTGACTTTAATATAATTCGGCATGCTGGTAAAAGATGTGGTGGTCGTCCTCATTTAGCTGCTGCTATGGATGATTTCAATGCATGTTTGAATAATTATGGGCTCATTGAGATGAGTTATTTTGGAAATTCCTTTTCTTGGTGTAATGGGCATCAACATCTATCACGTAGTTGGGCTCGGCTTGATCGTACTCTCTTAAATTTGAGGGCATGGATGTCTTCTCAAAAGCCAATTTTCAATACCTCCCCCATATCTCTTCAGATCATGCTCCGATAGTCATAAATTTGGTAAGGAGTGTAAAGCCTTATGGTTATCCGTCCTTTAAATTTCAACAAATGTGGACTTCGCATGAAGCTTTTCTGGATCTAGTTTCAAGGGTTTGGCTGGAGGAGTCCAATGGTTCGAGGCTTCTTAGATTGGCTGGTAAACTTAAAAAGCTGAAAATTGCACTGAAGGTTTGGAATAAATAGGTCCTTGGGAAGACACAGGTACATATTGCCGAATTGGAAGCTGGGGCTAAAGCACAACTCGCAAGATGGATATTGGGCTAATTTGGAGTTCGATTTGTTGGTGTCTCAGTTGGAGTTATCGGTTTGGATGGGGAGGGAAGAGACTCCCTTGGCTCAGCAAGCGAAACAGACTTGGTTGCAAAAGGGTGAGGTGAATATTGGGTTTTTCCGTGCTGTGAGTAAGAAGAATCGGTTCCTTATCAAACTGATGAGGCTTGGGGATGGGACCATGCTCACTTCACCTAAACAGATCCATGAGAATGTTGTTGATTATTTTCATAACTTCCTAGAAGCTCGTCCGCATCCAGATCTCCCGGATCTTAGTGGTCTGATTGATAACAATATCACAGAAGAGGGTAATATTGCTTTGTGTTAGGTTCCGTTGCCTCAAGAGGTTTATGCTGCCCTTTGGTCCATTCCTGTTGATAGTTGTCCGGGGCCGGATGGTTTCAGCTCGGGTTTCTTTAGATCCTGCTGGCAAATTGTTAGTAGTGATGTGATTGATATTGTGGCTGAATTTTTCAGAGGTGTTCTGCCTCGGTTTTACACTGCCTCTTATCTGGTCCTGATTCCTAAAGTTGAAAATCCAGGGAGTTTTGAGAAATTCCACTCTATTAGTCTTTGCTCAGTTATTTATAACGTATGTTCCAAGATTCTTGTTAATCGTCTCTCTCATTTGCTTGCCCTGTTTATTTCCCCCGAACGGGATGCCATTCTCCCAGGGCGCAGTATTTATAAGAATATTAATCTGACACAATAGTTGATCCATGGCCTCAATAAACCAACCCGTGGGGGGAATGTCGTGATTAAAATTAATATGGAAAAGGCGTACGTTAACATTGACTGGGGTTTCCTCCTTCATGTACTGGCTTCCTTTGGTTTTTCTGCTTCAGTGTGTGGTTTAATAAATCAGTGCATCTCTACCCCATGGTTCTCTATTGTTTTAAATGGCATCATGAAAGGCTTCTTTAAGGGTGGTCGCGGGCTATGACAAGGTGATCCTCTTTCTCCATGTTTATTTATTATTGTCGAAGAAATCCTCTCCCGGCTTATCAAATATCAGGTTGCATTGCGGAAAATTCAACATTTTCTCCATCCAAGGGCGTCTCCGGTGATCTCTCATTTATTGTATGCAGATAATATTGTTATATTTTCTAATGGGGGAAAAGCTTCTATGAGAGCTATAATTTAAATCTTGCAAGATTAAGAAGCTTTGTCCGGTCAGGTTGTGAACAAGGCAAAATTGTGGGTAATGTTCTCCAATAAGATTACTTTGGCTGGACGACGTATGGTCCTGCGTCAGACAGGTTTTTCTGAAGGTAAATTACCTTATTTGGGGGTTCCTATTATTTCTAGACGTTTGTTAACTCATCATTTTGATGAGTTAGTTAATAAAATCCGAAGCAAATTAGAGGGTTGGCAAGCTAAATTGCTTTCCAATGGTGCCCGTCTTCTTTTACTCAAACATGTTTTGTAGTGTATTCCGATTCATTGCTTATCCATCTTGTCTACGCCAAACAAGGTGTTGGATAAAATTAAGAGACTTATGAGTACTTTTTTTTTTGTAGTTCGGGTGGGCAAGCTAAAAAGGAAATGGTGTTCATGGGATGCTATGTGTAAACCAATTTTGGAGGGAGGTGTGGGCCTTTGAAACCTTCATGAAGTCCAAAGGTCTCTACATATGAAGCTTACTTGGAACATTCTCCATGGTAAATCTCTATGGTCTCAATTCTTTTTAGCAAAATATGTGGGTTCGGATCATATCTAACTAGTTGACCCTCGGAAGGGAACTCGCTTTTGGCATATGATTATGAAGAGTTTTCCATTTGTGCATAAACACTCCTTGTGGAGGGTAAAAAATGAAAATTTATCTTTTTGGAGGGACCATTGGGTTGGTGAGGGTCCTTTGTGTGATGAACAACAAATTATGGACCTAACTTCGCTAACATTGGCGAAGTGTAAATCTAGGACAGGATGGAATATTGACCTCTTTCAAAGATTGATTGGGTTGAAAAAAACGGTTATGTTAATTGAATAATTGGGGAATCTAAAAAATGTTGAGGATGTTCTTATTTGGGTTCCTAAGGAGGATGGGAAGTTTTCCATGAAAAGTGCATGGGAGTGCCGTCGTACTCAGTCACCTAGGATCCCGTGGATGGATTGGGTTTGGCACCCCTATATCCCAAAATAAATGTCAGTTTTGAATGGAAAGTTATGCATGGTTGTCTTCCTGTGGATGATCGACTTAGGAGAGTGGGTATTGTTCTGGTTTCTAGATGTGATTACTGCGCTTTCGGCGCTTATGAAGATTAGGATCATGTTCTTGCTTTGGGTGAATTTGCATCACAGATTTAGTGTTGGGCTTGTCTTCTTTTAGGCATGCCAAATCTAATTGGAAGGAATTGGGAACAACGAATGGAGTGTTGGTTTCGCCGGGCCGAACGCTTTTCTTATAGTGGACAGATTATTGGCCTCCTTCCTACTATTATCACATGGCACTTGTGGTGGAGGCGATGTAAGGCTCGTGGAGGGCACCCTTGAATCAATTGAAACGGCTTGGATGTCTTTTAAATATTGATTGTCCTGGGTTGTTTTATAACTCAAAGACCAAAACAATATCAGTAAAAGGGATGAGGAGTTATTTCAATCATTAAATCTTCCTATCCCGAATATTCGTGTTAGGGGTGACAAGAGCGTGAGATGGGAGAACCAATATTGGGTAATCGGGTGCTTCAGGAGTAGGAGGAGTACTTCGTGATCATGCTGGTGAGTTGTGTTTGGGTTTTTCTGCTCCTATTGGTTGTTGTTCTAATAACCATGCTAAAGTTATGGCTTTACTTTATGGTTTGAGGCATGCTAGACGTATGGGTTGTGATGCTATTAGGATTGAGATGGACTCAAAATTGATTATTGATTGGATTGGAAATGGAAGGTTTGGTTTGTGGTATCTAGAAGACTAATGGGAAGAAATCATGAGCTTTCTTGGTCAGATTCATTTCACTTATAGACATATCTATCGGGAAAACAATGCAGTTGCTGACATTCTGGCCAAATCTGGAGCTAAGGGGAGTAATTTTACTTCTTCTTCTGCTTTAGAGCTTACTTGGACGGCAAGAGGATTCTTAAGATTTGATAAGGGAGGTTTGCCATATTTGAGAAGGAAATAAATGCTGGTTTTTGTTGTTTTGTTTTGGTTCTTTGGTCTTTTATATGTTAGGGTTTTTGCATGCTTGGGTTTAGATTTGCTCCCCTCAAGTACTTGCTTGTTATCACAGTATTTCTCCACTACAAGTGAGGGTTTTTAATAAAATTAGGAAGAGGTCATTCTTAGACATGCGACCTTCATTTCTTCTTTTAAAAAAAAAAAAAAAAATCCCTTTGTACCTATAATTTATCTTAAAAAATTATATTCAAATAATTTTTTAACTTTATAATAATTTTATTTAACTTTTTCTTTCTCCTTTTTCAAAATCTAATAAAACATTTTAACTTAAATTATTTTATTACTATTTACATAATTTTAAGATACTCAAAGTCTCCAAACGAGCCATAAATCTCCCATTTGACTTTCATTGTTTATATTTCTTTAGCAGCAGTTCGTTCCTTAGACTATGAAGTATGGGATACTTTTATAGATTTTAGAAAACGAGAACATATAAACGCATGCGATTTGAAGCGACCCTTCAGCTATACTTTACAATAAAAAAATATTGCAATATAGCATACCACATTGTTGGGCTGAAGCCTGCTAGGATGGCGAGGAAAAAAACGTAGGTGGTTAAAGACTCTGTCATACAAGGTCACCTCTGCCGAGGCACTTAAGAGGCAAGCAAGACCCTCTGCATTCTGAGTTCACTACATTTCAACCACTCAGTCTAACAACTTCGTTTGGATGCTAGCCTAAGCTCTACTTTATTTTATATGACAGGGTAGTCTTGATTTGATATACTAAAATCTATCAACACATACATAGATACACACCGCACAATATTATTTCTATTTACACATTAAAACACTAAGCTGTCGTTTGGATTCGAAGATGAATTGAGATGAATTGTGAATAGTAATAAGATGAATTGTGAATAGTAATAAAATTTATGAGTTAAAGTTATTGAATAGTAATAAATAATAGTGAAATGAGTTAAGATGAGTTGAGATGAATTGAGATAGACTGTGAATATAAACAAGGCCTAAATCTCCACTCACCTAGCGATAGAAAATTACAAAATTAGATTTTATTTTCCCCTTAACCGACTGAATAATAAAACAACTCTCTCTTATCATTGTTTTCCATTTTTTTCTCTTCTTGCACTTTTTTCATTCTTCACGGTATGGAGACTGGAGTTGGAAAATTGTAGAGTAGTTGGTTTGTTCTTGTTTGGTCATCCAACTTGTTGAGATGCTTAGACTTCTAATTTTCATAATAATATTTCGTAATCCCTCTTTTATTTTTATATATTTTGTCTTGTATAAATTTTTTGAAGTTGGTTCAGCCTAGACTTCCACACACACCCAAAAAAAAAAAAGACAGGATGATATAATGTTAAATGTACTTATATGATGAAAAAAATATATTTGAGGTGATGAGAATTTGGGGCTTTATGTACTTATGTTGAAAGAACTGAGATTTCTTGCCAATTATTCTGCGGAAGGTCCCTGATCTGCAAATCCATTCATCTAAGAAACAAAAAAATAAAATATTCGTTAGTTCATACACTTTTTTATAGGCCACTAGACAAGCTTGTCCGATGAGATCACGAGAATCATATCAACTTTGTAGTATTTAATTGAAGTAGAATAAAAGAAAAGAAAAAATAATATTTTTTAACATAAAATGACTATTTTGTGAAGAATTTAATTGTTATTCGCGTGCTTTATTTTTGTTCAATTACTTACTAATAGTAATACAAATTCTACTAAAAAAAATCTAACAACTTTTATATCTTTAGGTACTTTTCAGGTTTATTTTTAATTTATAATTTTTTATTAAAGTTTAGAAAAATATGAGCAAGTCGAGAACAATTGATTTTTCTTCTAAAGAGAAAAGACATTCATAATTCGGAAATGAATATACATTTAAAGAGCTAGGTAATAACGCAACGTGATGCTTCTGTCACTGACGAGCATCCCTCTAAAACTTCAAGAATCCAACCTGAAGATATGGATGCTACCTCTTTGGAACGTAATCCAAGATTATATCCACACATATGAGAATTTCCTACTAATCTACAAGATGAGATCCAGCGTGCTAATCTTAAATCTAGTTCATATTAACCCAAACTTTCAGAATATCCATTTTCAAGAACAGGTAATTGACGTTGCCGATTTCAATTTTCTGGATTTCAAAGATATTCAAATTGGTTGGAGTACTCGCCATCAAAGAATGTTGTATTTTGTAATCTATGCTCTGTTTTCGCTAAGAAATCAACGGGTCGTCCAAGATCATATGTATTTACCAATAAAGGTGGTTTTGACAATTAAAAAAAAGTGAATGATAGAATTAATCGTCCTTTAATAGGACATGTGGGGAGAGATCAAAATTCACTAGAGAAAATATTGTCAAATGTTGTGAGGATCTAATAAATCATTCAAAACATATTGACAAGTTAGTTGAAAAATAAGTATCACAACAGATGAAAAATAATCAGTTGTGGCTCAAAACTTCGATACATGGTGTTCAATAGCTTACATTCCAAGCTTGTGCCTTTGGATGTCAAGATGAAAGCCACCTGTGACCACTTTGAGCAGAGTGCTTTAGGAGGAAAGAGTTTCAAGATAGGAACAGTTGCCCCGTCTGGAGACAGAGTTGGAGGAGACTAAGAGACGCTGCCATGAGTTAGCTAAGATTGTTGTGAACGAATCTTGGTCCATGTTCTCGATGGGACGCACGCCCTTCTCGTTTTTTGTCATGTTGGTTTTGCCCAGGTTTCTCCGAGACTCTTCTCTCACTTGATCTTTGAGGTATTTACCTGCTTCCTTCATCTCCGCTTTCCGTGATGCGATTAAGGCTTGAAGCATGTCTTCAGCATTGACAAAGTCATCAGCTCTGTCTATGAACTCTCTCAATGTCAACAGGGTCCTCCGAGCCAACTCCCCCATGAATGGGCTTTGAGGTCGTACACCCCAAGGCTGCCAGTGTGATTCTTGATCATCAGTGGTTAATCGTTCCTTGTTGAGCCGAGTGAGGTATGTCTTTAGGCTCTCTTCCTCCTTCCGCTTGATGGTTAGAAGGTATGTCGTGGACCATCTATGCCTCCTGCTAGCCATGAATTGTGTAGGTTTCCTTGAAATGAGGAATCAGGGAAACACTTATCTCGGATTACAAGCACTAGCAGACTCTTATCGATAAGGATCGATTAACGACTTAACTACTTCCCTTGATCTCGGGGCTTCGATTATCAAATCCCGAGATTTTAATATAGAAGGAATGGGAGTTACGTTGCTTAAGCGAATATTTCGTTGTTTTCTTAGCAAGAGGCACCTCCAACTATCAAAGACGATTACTATATTGATCCTACTAGGGGGTGTGGCTTCTTGGTGAAAAGCACACCGCACACCCTTGGGACTTTTAGCTTGCTAGACTTCTCATATTGGACTTACTCAATATTGTTGGGCTCGTATGATAAGGATAGAAAAGCCTCTCTAAACCTAGACGAGCATTCAATGGGATAAGAGCTTAACAAAGTAGAAAAAGTCCAAACCTCCTAATCTAGAAAGCATTAATTACAACGGGATAATTTGAAGAATGGAGCTTTCAATACACAGCCAGTGTAAGAGTCTAATGAGTCTCAAGATGTCTTGCATGCCTACCAATAACCAATTAATGGAGAGGAAGCTTTTAATCTGACGTAGCTAAATTAAGGCATTACATGGAACACTATAAGATTAGGTCAAGTCATCAAGCGACCAAAGTCTTGATAAAAAGAATTGGCCTAGACGAGGGATACAATGTAGCTGGCAGAATTACCTACTTATAAAAAGAATGAGAGTTTTCGAAGGTGTTGCCTCAAATTGTTAGGGACCTGTTGGCACTAGAAGTAAACCTAAGGAAGAAGATGAAGTTTGAAGTGAAAGAAACTGATATGAGATTGTGCAAAGGGAAGTGAAGAAGGGAAACTGGGAATGGTGTCGTCTGCCTTACTGAAGGGTAATGAAAGGTTGAATAAAACGGATCGTTTTGCTGAAGAAGTGGTCTGTTGTTTAGTGTAGTGTAGGAACACACCATTTAATTGAGTCTGTAGTTTAGTGAGTTTGTAATATGCAGTGTTTGGGATTAAAGACATCAAACTCTGCATTTTGGCCTACTTGATTTTCTTCGGCAGTCTGTAAGTCAGTTTATCATTTCTCAAGATAGTTTTTTACGAAGAGGAATAACCATAAGGGGAGGGATGTACTGATAGTGGAATCAATTTGGAAATTTTTGAAAAGCTTAGAATTCTATGGAGGTTGAATTTCCCTCGAAGAAGTTCCTTATCAATACAGTGTGACTCTTATGAGCCTTTTCATAAACACTTGTCATCTCTGTATTTACAGTTCATTACAGCATAGTTATTCATCAACCATTGTACCCCCTGGCTATTTCATCACAAACACAAAAGAATTCTAACTTAAACCGAGAAAACCTGTGATTATAAAAACCATTGTAATGAGATTAATTAAGGCTGTAATTGGTTGTTGCATCTAGCATCTAAATGCAACCTAATCTTTCTTGAAATGTTTATCCTATTACACAAAAAAAATTCTTCCAAACATTCCAAGTTTCTTGATATATATTTGACCATCTGAGAACGAACTTGTTCGAAAGTACTACTTATTTTGCACCGGTGTTGGCCACCTCCATTCACACCAACACAACACATTTGTTGTATTGTCAAACAATTTTATATTACTATTAACAAATTATTTTACCACTATTCACAAATATTGTGAGATATTCTAAATATCCAAATGAGCCCAACTAACAATCAAATTATCTCATATTTTAAGCTTATAAGGGATAAACTTTCACACAATTATTATATAACATGTCTATATGGCATTATCAAATGTAAATAAAATATTCTCAATACAAGAAAAACTATAATCTTAATATGATATGATAGGAGAAAAATTATTCGTATCATTATAAATACCATCTGGAAGGGATATTTGGGTCCCCCTGGGTAACCAAGCCCATGACTAGGAAGCAGGCCCAAAGCTTTAGCTTAGGTTTGAAAGGGACACGACTGAAGAACCCATAACCATAACCATGTCGCAGATAACTTTCAAATGGTTGGAGATTTGACTCACAGCTGGATGTGATCATCTTAGGGAAGAAAACTCCTACAAAATAGGAGATACCTTCCCTAGTTAATAAGGGATCATGAAAGATACGCATGCATGAATGGTGATTATAGTCGGTTGCCATCACGCCATGTTCATGTCCTTCTATAAATAACCTATGAGAAGTAACAAACATTTCACTTCATCTTTACATACACTTATTCTCATACTGTGTTACTGATTTAAGCATTTGAGTCTCCCCAGGGCAACCAGTGTCGCCTCTTTATTGTCGCAGGTCATCTGTGTGGTTGGTGGTGTGAAACACGTCCTTTACAGTGGCACCTTCTGTGGGATTCGAACCCATGACCACACAGAGTCCACCAGGGTGGGCTGAGGATGCTGGGTTGGGAAAGGCGTTAGGCATTTCTTTGCGCCCTAGGGTGTCCACGGACTGGCAGGATACAACATCAGGTTGAAACTCTTCCAAGTCCAGCTTCTTCAAGTTAGTGCGAGGGTTAGCCAGCAGGTAGGCCCGCAAACGAGCCATACCAGCCCCATAACCGTATCCAAATGCATAGTCCCTACCAGCCCTGGCGACAGCCAATTGAGGGTGCAAATGGACCAACTCCTCGTTGGCCAAGGCTAACAGAGCCCCCAACCCCTCTAACTATTATTTCTACACTTTTGTAGTAGTGTTCAAATGCCGCAAATTTTGAGCTATCTTACCTTGGACTTTTTCACAACTTCCCTTCGCCTCGAACAACTGGAGGTTGAACTGCCTACTCTCTTCCACATGCGACCCCTTTTCGTTTGACAATTCAAGGGCAAGCCCTTTACGCTCCTCCTCAAAGGTAGTCAATGCTCAAGCAGACTCCTGGGAACGCCACTCGGCGACAGCCTGGGATTGGTGGGAGGCAGCCAGGGCCTCACTCAATCTACACACCTGAGCTTCAGTAGACGCTCGTTCAAACCCCACCAGCTGCAAGGCAAAGCTGTCAAGCACCTCGAGGGATTGAGCTCGAAGCAATTTCCCACAAAGTTCACACACTTCATCATGGAGGAACTCGACGTTAGTCTCCAAGTTGGGGATGTGCCCATTGGCTTGTTCCAAGTAGCACTCCATCTCAATCCTCTTAGCTGCAAGCCTAGTCATTTCCTTTTTAAAGTAATATCGGAACTTTCGCCACTCCTTAACCTCGTACTCCAACCAGGCACACTCGCCCATAATCCAAGCCGTAACCTCTTCAACACCCTACACAAGCAAATGACTAGGTAAAAGGGCTCAATATAGAGGTAACTATACTAAGTAAAAGTAGACACAATACCGGAGATAGAATGTTCCTTAAATGCTTTGAGATCTCCACGATCGACTCTGGAGGGGAAGAGGCACAACAGGGACCAACCTCCTCGACCCCGCTTGTTCCTTCAACCGCAGCGAGCCCCTCCTGCGTGGGGGGCACAAAGGGAAGCGAAGGGGGGGGGGGGATCAAATTCCCCAAATCAACTGCGGACGTCCCTGGGCCTTCAACCTGCCCTCCAAGGTCAGCGTTAGCAAAACTTCCATCACCCACGCCCCTTTTTCCAATGCCGTTGTCTCTTAAGGAGGACCCACCTCCTTCAGGGGGAATGGTGGAATCCTCCTCACCACTGAATGAGGATGGAGAGGGAGAAGGGATTAAGACCCTCTCTTGGTCAGTAGCAAGGGTCACACCCCAAAAAATAGTCGCAAGGAGAGAACTCGGGGTAGATCCTTGCTCCCTGTTGTCGTCTTCCATGTTGATCTAGGTGCTGCCAAGTAAGACAGCTTTAGACACCCCAACCCCAGCCATGGCCATAGAAAAGGCACTATACATATCCGCGAAAAGGTCATCGACGCTGGGCATTGAGGTCGATGAGAGGAGAGAAGGAAATTTGAAGGGCGGCGTGCTCACGGATTCAATGCCCTTGGCAGGCAAAAGCCATCCCCAAGTCAGCGAGGGCTTGGCCCATGAGCCCTGTATGATCATCAAGACCTAGCGACAAAGGGGGAGAAACCCTTACTGAGGAAGTTCTGGGAGTCTCCTCTCTGTGGGAAGCGTCAAGAGCCTCCTCACCAACAAGGTTCAGATCGCAGCCCACTCCTCGATCTGTCTCCACCTCCGCCCTCACTGCGGATCCAGCAACCTCACCCGCGTCAACATCGTCATGAGGGTGGTTGGGTGAAGAACTGCCAGTTAGTGGAGCCTTCCTTTTCCCCACAGGCTGGGGAGCACGTCTTTTCGTTGAGGGCGTAACGACTTTGAGTTTACGACCCCTAACATGGCCCCAACAAGGTGTCACCAAGAATCTATCAACATTGGCGGTGGAGAGCAAGTCCTCTATCGCCAAACTGTTCTTATCATTCTCCTTTACCTAGTTAAGGACGATGTCAACACAGGAACGCTCCCTGTCAGTCAAATCCAACAGCAAGCTTTTGTCATCGGGGACCCTTCCCCAATTAATTTGCAGTAGTTTATATTTTTTCTATATAGATTCTTTAACTTTTTATTAATTATACAAAACAGTTAAATTTATCATGCAGGACCATTTATCATATTTAGAGAATATTGAAGCACGAACTTCAGAAAAAGAATGGATGATTCAACTTGATGTAGATCCTAATCGACTCAACTAACAACATAACAAAAACTTCAATGTCCTCTCAATTTTGTTTTAAGGGAAACAATCATCATTCATTCATCAATAAACTTATATCCATGAACGGATACATTCAGGGATGTGCCCATATCAAATATGACATCATAAACTAAAATAATAAATTTGGAGTTCCATCTGTACACTATTTCTTTTAGTAACTAGTATGGTCTTCACTACTACTAATACTCTCTTCAGACAAACGTCGAAAAGACAGTACAATCTCACTCTTCATACAAGGAGAGGACTAAACCTTTACAGATAAAAGTCCGAGAGACGAAATCTTTTTTTATTTTAATTAACAATAAGAAAATCAAAAACGAAAATAGTAAGATAAATGTGAAAAATGACAAATTGTAGTTTGGACCAACTTTGGTAGACTTCAGAATCTGTGATGGCATGTGAAGGCAACATGCTTGTCTCTTTTCAACCACAAAGGTCATATTCGTCCTTTTTCGCATCTATCTCATTACTTTCTTTTTTTGTTTTCTTATTTTTAATTAAAATAAAAAAAGATTTCGTCTCGTAGACTTTTATCTGTAGAGATTTAGTCCTTTCGTTCTATGAAGAGTGAGATTGGGTTGTCTTTTGAACGTTTGTCTGTAAAGAGTATCAGCAGTAGTGAAGACCAGACTAGTTACTAAAGGAAATAGTAACTCCGATAGATTTCAGAATCTGTGACAGCCGTGAAGGCAACATGCTTGTCTCTTTTCAACCACAAAGGTCAAATTTGGTTGTGGCGAGTCCGGTGATCTAGCGCGTATGGCGATAAGAGTTGTCGGAAGGAGTGACGCATGAGGACCACTCAGGTGATTTTCGCAAAACCATCACTTTCCTCCGAACGATTTGCGACTTGGGAGTCTGCTTGTGCCACGCGTCTTTCAGGAGTTACTGGAAAGCTGTAGATCTGTCTTTTTCGACCTTGAAGGAAGCAAAATAAAACTAAGTAAAAAGAACTATCTTGATAGACAAGGTGAGTGGATGGATGAATGAGAGGGAGGACCTCCAACAAAAATCAGATCTAGAACCCTTGATTTTTTACGAGAGAGAGAGAGAGAGAGAGAGAGAGAGAGAGAGAGAGAGAGAGAGAGAGTGAGGCTTCTTTCAAGAATAGTTTAAATTTTCTCTATATAGATTCTTTAACTTTTAATTAATCATATAAAATTATTAATTTCTATCATACATGACCATTTACCATATTTAGAGAATATTGTAGCACAAACTTCAGAAAAAGAATGAATGATTCAACTTGATGTAGATTCAAATCCTCATCGACTCAACCAACAATGAAACAAAAACTTTAATGTCCTCTCAATTGATCTATACAAGATGACACAAAATGATCAATTATGCCACATATCAGCTAACCAACATTTTGAACTAATCTTTTTCTTAAACTTGTATTAAATTTGTATTAAACAAGTTTAGTATAATGATCAATTTACTAAACTTGTATTAGACTATATTAGACTATGGTGAATTTTGAATTAATCTTTTTGTTTTCTGGTCTATGCAAACTTGTAGTTATTATACTCCACTTAGCTATCATTATGCAGAAATATTTCTTAAAATTTGTCCCTTTTTTTCCTATGCATTAACTTATTCATTAATCAATCTTTTTTTGTGAAAAAATATATTAGTTTTGCCAAAAAACTGTTTCACGCAACTAGACAAACGTGCTTTGCACATTACTCCAGACTTAGTATATATATCATGTAGATTGTTGAAACCTACAGAAAAAGGAAACGTGCATGGCTCAGAGTTTATAGCAAACCAGCCTTGGGATTTTCTCTTTGGTCCTTATTGGGCTTGTTTCCCATCTTTAATCACTTAACAATCTTAATGGTTCGATCTTAATTTCTAAAATGAGTTCAATTTATCCGATAAATACTACTCAACTTCTAAAATAATCAAACTCGTCCGATAAATTTTTCAGCCACTTACCAAATAAAATAGATTTCATTTAGTCCATAAAAAATATCAAATGATTTTAACCTAATTATCAAGCTCAATATAAAAAACTCATAACCTAATTACACAACCAGTACCTTTGTGTTAAAGATAGGATTTGTTATGAAGCCAAGAAGAAGGTGAAGCCAAGAAGAAGGTTGAAGGGACATGGAAGATGAGGGTTACAAACAGTAAAGATAGATTGGGCATCACTTCTGAAGTCTCGAAGAAGCTAAGTGTTGGAAGTCAATTGAAATACCAGCAGTTCCAAAACGCATAGCATCATGAAGTGAAAACGCACCGTTTCAGCATGTTACACGCACCGTTTCAATATTTCTTTAAGTGCATCGTTTTATTGTCTTTCTTTGAGTATTCTAGAACATTGTAGGAATACTTTCTGCTTTAATTCCGTTAGAGTCAGGACAGGTGTCCTATTTTCATTGCTTTGGATTGTTACCCCTGCGTGGGTATTAGGACGAGTCTGAAAACGAGAGGAGGATCATCTTTGGAAAATCATCAAACATTTGAATACAAGACTTGGGAGGTTTAAGGGTCCCTCGAAGAACCCTATATCATTCTTACGTATTTCTATTATCATCAGCATCTATACAAACAGATCCTGCACATTCAATTCCTCCATCCAAATCCATATCATTCCATTTATTACATCCATACTACAACCCAGAATTATAGGAACCTAATCCTGTTTTATTTAAATTTTATGCTTATAGACAAGCTATTATATTTTTATTAAGAAAAATTTCAACAAAATTCTTGAATTTCATATTGTTCTACTTTATCGATGGCTGTTTTAAGCTGGATACAGTCT
Organism: Juglans regia; assembly: GCF_001411555.2. Classification (NCBI taxonomy): domain Eukaryota; kingdom Viridiplantae; phylum Streptophyta; class Magnoliopsida; order Fagales; family Juglandaceae; genus Juglans; species Juglans regia. The sequence goes on along the minus strand of NC_049913.1, from coordinate 23,377,910 downwards.
AAAAACAATACCTAGGTGAAGATGCAACAATAATCGGAAGAAATTGCTTCCGGGCTCCGTTAATACCCAGAAAAAACCGATTCTTTGGTAAATTTTATATATTTACGACTTGGATTTACATCTTGATTCTTAATATTATTAAATTGTATGCTTGTTCTATCACTTTATGAGAGAATTGCTCAATTGTCGATGCATGTTGATTCAACTGATGAAGCTGGGGCAATCTTACATGCAAAATTGATGTCAGCTGATTCCATTTTGGAATGTTAATACGAGATGAGATCCTCTTTTGCCTAGTGTCAGAGTAATTGGTTATTCCTGGGATGTGAATAAATGCTATAATCAAACATTATATAAAATGGAATTGGAATTTCTTACAACTGTTGCTTTTGTATGATCACATGTGCATTTATTTTAAGCAGTGAACAAAAGGAAATGACGCTGATAGTCTATGTCAAAACTGAAAGAACATCCCCAAAGACGGATAAGAAACGAGCTGTTACACCCCAAATGATGACAAATCACTAATGTATAGACTTCCAATATATATAGAAAGAGAGAAGGAAATCATCACTGAGCTTGCATGAGAGGTCTCTGCACTTTATACATACAACAAGGATGATAAAACACACAAGTAAACAAGTTAAGGTAGCAGCATACGTACAAATGTATATTGCTGTTTACGAAGGGACAGTTGAAATTAAAGATAAAGGACTACTGCTGAAACCCATCCAACTGCGTGATGAACATGGGATTGAATCCGCTATAAAGCCTGTTTTCATGAAGTCTATTAAAAAGTGACTTCCCCAATCCATATTTCCTCGCAATGTCAGAGCGGGCCCAAGCTGAATGTCTTGTGGATGCGCCGGTAACTATAACTGCTGTTTTGTCAGTAGCGAAATTAGCCAAAGGTATCACTGCCTCCGGCTCCATTGCCAATGAGGCATCTAACAGAAAAATGTGACTGAAATGTCCAGCAGGTATGCCTTCTTTGTGTAATCGAAAGCTACTAACGAAAGTTGACAAAATTACCCTGAATTTCCGAAGTTTTTGTAATGAAGGACAAGTAAAACATTCCCCTTTTATAGGACATGAACGAAGAATGTCAGCAGGTACCCCATCCATCTCTCGAAATGCCGCATTGGCTCGAAACATATCCGATTCTAAAATTACATTTTTCAAACTTCTGGTCAGCACGTCACATGTGCTGTTTGTAGGTGCGCATATAAGAATTAGACACTCAGGAGAGCTCCGATATATTTCACATACTGCTTCTTGAACAACAATTCCAGTTTTTGATAGTTCTTTTGAATCCATTGCAGTGACACAGTGTGAGCCACTGAGAAGATAAGGTGGTGATCCCCGAAGGCTTGAAATGTGACGAATTGCAGAGACCTCATTTTTACCAACTTCATGATTGGCACGAAACAGAGTGGGTGGGTTAAGGTTGTCCTTTCGGGATACACAATATTCAGGAAAGAGGAAGTTCTGGACTGAAGGATTTGATGCAGTTTCAACTGCTTCATGAGCCCTCTTTAGGCACACTCTATTGAAAGAGAAGCTGATGTCGTATTTTCTGGAATGATAATGTTGTGAATGAAAATCGTCTCCGAATTCCACTAATACGCGAGTGCTCTTCACCACACGATAGATAAAACCCTGTTTACCATTTAGAAAGTCAGTACTGTAGACAATATGGCAGAACCACCTCATGCTTTGGTCAGCTTTCAATGTTTAGATTGCTTGTGCTATTCCACTATTTCAGTCAAAGTCATAGTGAAAACTATACGAACTTATGATTATATCCCTAAGATAAAAAGGAATAAAATAATAACATTAAGAAAATCCATACCATGGCTAGCTAGATAGGTGGCATCACTAAAACTGTTAGTTTCCATTTGAATTGAATAATGAAACTGAAATAAAATGAATAAGTTGAAAGATAAATAGTGTTACAATAACTAAGATAAAGACCAAAATAACATTACGAGTCATGGGAAGGAAAAAAATATGCTTCTATCTTTTTTTTGTAAATGGTATTATTCTTGTGATAAAATTCAAAAAATAATATGATCAATGCTCCTTTTTTAGCTCAACCTAACAGTGAACATTAATAGATAATGGACGTAGGGTCTTGATTTGCCCGCAAGTCCCTCAAATTTGAATTACTCTGAGCTGATGTATGTTCTATTATTGTTTTCTAACTTTGAACATCAATACTATTTTTGGGTCTAATCGAGTGCTTTCTATCTTCTTGGTTTTGCCCCTTTGTGCTTGTAATGAAATTTGAATTTCTTATGAAAAGGACCCTCATTTCCAAAGCTGGCAACTGAAGGGCTATTGGCACAACCTAGATTTGTTTATACGTCTCATAATCCATATCTGGTAACTATTTTTATCGATGTCAGATAATTTTAATCATCCCCTTTTTTAAAATAATTTGTTTATGATGACGAATCTATGAGATCGTGCAAATGTGACATGCCTTTTCCCAATTATACTCCGGAGCCATGCAATGTTCCGCCATCCCATGTTTTCAAACAATTATAGTAAGAAACTTGTTTTTAAATAATGTCTATACATTACTCAATATCTCCTAATCCTTTAAATTTCCAGTGAGAAACATCCTTGTTATTGTCTTGATTCTTTGCATACATCCTTGCTACCAAAATAATATGCAAAAAATACCCACATGCTTCATCCACAAGCTAAATTTCATGACTTTATCAAGCATAAGCTAATGGAAGATCAGAAAGCTTACCTGAAAGGGCTCAATATCTTTACCCACAGGTCGCGCATAGACCAAGTCCCTCGATAAAAGGAATGGCCGCCTCTCAGGAATAGAATCAATCTCAAAAACTACAAATGTTTTATTCTTCTTCTTAAGATTTCCATTAAGATTTTTGTACTTGGTTGATTCTTTATAGATTGCTGCTTCATGGAGCTCCAAAGTCACATTCTTCAAGAGGAAATCACTCCATTTCTAATTCGAATAAAAGCATCAAGTTACAACAAGCCAGAATGAAAAAAACGTATCTAAAGTTAAGAAATGAATAGCATTCCTCCATCACAAAATTCTGCTAAAATGTTACATCTTCCATATCACTTAAGAAGATCACCAGAGAAGAAAATAATATAGTCTATAATTATAGAAGAGATTTCTGCAAATACGAATGTAAAACACTCCCTTAAGTTAAGAGCAGCTCTTTTTTTCCCGTGAAGAGTTTAGAAAAAGGACTTGGCTCATGTCAACATTGAGGTTCAATCAAAACTGGTTTTTTAAGTGGTTCTCTGTCATTTCTACTTGTCTGTAGTAAGGAGATTTCTTAATAGGGTTCACTGCATCTTTTCTGTTCCGTGCAGTATTTGCGTTGAAATACAAACTTGCTTGCCTGTCAGGTCCAATAGTACAAACAAAATTGTTTCGATATTTTTTTTCTTATATAGTTACGAAATTTCAAAATTTTGAGGGTGAACTAAAATCGTGTTATTTTTTATATGAAAATAATGAGCTTTTTAATTTGTTTATCAAATACTCCAAAATTTTGAGAGGGAGCAAAACTACCCTTATTTTCATTTAGGGAACAAATGAAATTTTAGCTTTATAAGGAACAAAAATTGCATTATATTGAAGGCAACACGTTAATTATAAAGTTGGAATGAGTCCAATCCACAATTTGTTTAGTATTCGGCTCCTTTATAAGAGTAACGTGCATCCCAATATTAAGTTTTCATAAATTTTCAGTATTGCAAATATTTCAAATTTCAATGTGGGTATGTGGTTATCAATACTGAATTTAAACTGATAAAGGAGGACCACTGAAATTTATCGGTTGGTTCCTAACTAGATGAGTTGACCTAACTTCATTATTATATCCAACCTGCTCCATCTCTAATTATTAACAAAGTACAGTACGAGTGCTAACTACCGATAAAAGGACATGATATCTAAGGAGAGTGTCCTGATCTTAACCATTGCCTCAGTTCCAGCTTAGAGTACGTTGATTTGATATTTTTTATTTTCACTAGAACTTTCAGCAGCAGGAAATAACAAGAAAATCATGAATTAGTAAAATTAATTAAAAAATTTACCATTAAGCAAGATTTCAGAGTGGACAATACACAAGAGGTTTGATATGCCGAGTTATTTGCTTTACAATTAAGCTACCTTAAAACAGCAATGTATATATATATATAGGGCTGTTATGAGTACCTCCAAGTAGAATTCCTCAGCATATAACAGAGCAGTAAAGTAAGCCTTGTACGTTGAAGGAGACAAACGCTGCTTCAGAATTTCAGGCACGATGTTCTCCTTGATCTGACCTTTGATGTACTCAGGAATTGCAAATATAGGTGCTGTACCATTTTCCAATATATAACTCTGTTTTCTTTCTTCATTTCCAGGAGTAGTAGTAGTTGGACATAGAACTGGCTTAAAGGTTGGAGGGGGCATAGGGGAAGATGAAGATGGCCCAGATGGAGGAGGCCCTTTTAGGGAAGATGCAGATGGCTTAGGAGAAGATTTTGGAGGATTAGGGAGAACTGGAGAGGAACTGGAAGAGGATGGGGGCAGATTGGATATAGAACTTGCAAATAATGATGTTGCACCCTTTTTTAATATATAACCCGTTTTTCTTTCTTCACTTACTGCATGAGATGTAGTTGGATATATGACTGGCTTGGAGGTTGGAGGGGGCTTAGGGGAAGATGAAGATGGCCCAGTTGGAGATGGAGGTCCTTTAAGGGATGATGCAGATGAAGAAGATTTTGGGGGATTACGGGGAACTGAAGAGAAAATGGAAGAAACTGGGGGCAGGTCAGAAGAAGAGGGAGAATAAGTATAAGAAAATGAAGGTGGTTGTAATGAATTTGAAAAGTTTGGAGAAATTTCATTAGTCCTTTGGGAAGATTCCTGAACATATGGCTCCTTGATTATCAATGAATTTCTTATCCATGAATCTACTGCAACTTTGGCTTGATATAATGAAGGACTAGGCCGTGAATATGGTAAAAGTGGGTCATTATCAGGGGACGATGTGGTTCTGGTTCTTCGAATTGATTTATATACTAAATGGCTGTTCCTCGAGGTAGTGTCATCATATTCATAACCATAACCAAAATGTTCTGTATGGCAACAAAGAATGAAACGCAAGAATTCTACAAACAGAGACATATCGTACTTCTGGTGTCAAAACGAAGGGAAACCACTTAACTCTGTCTGATTGCTGAGAAAATGGAACAAATTTCAGAACATAAGACATGAAATTCACAACCTAACCTAGCATATAGTAAAATCTGGCTAAGCTTATGAGAGATTAATGTTTTATCACGTCCAACATAGTTTTTTTAGATGCATCAAGTTCAGAATAGTTAGCATCCTGTTATTTTAAATTTGCTACTTTTAATAGTGATCGTTTCAAATATACGGCAATAAAGATAATATTGGCATGACTATATCAAATGTGCAGATCCTTTTTAGTGTGTTTGCGTGTGCGTAGCGAGAGAGAGAGAGTGTGTGTGTGTGTGTGTGTGTGTTTGGACGAAGAGAAAAAAGCGAGTACAGGTAAAGGAAACAAAATGTAGAATATTTTTAGTTCTTATTTTACTTTTAACTCCAAAAGAAAAACAAAGAAACAAATGGGTGATCGGGATTAATCTTGACTTCTCAAGCTTTTCTCTATTAAAGATCTAGCAACCAAGACTTTCATTACGGTTTCAAAACTTTCCCAGAAACCAAACAGGTGACTGAAAAGACAATCCAAAATCTGAGAAAACGGGGGATACGACGATGCATGGCAGAGATAAGAATTTACCTGGAGTTCGCGAGCCAAAGATTGAGCCCTGACTAGATTGTTGTTACATGGGAGACAATGATCTGATGATCCTGAAGCTCACTGACAATTCACAAACAAAGAACGGAGGCCAAAAAATATTCAACAGAAGGACAATGATAGCATGCCAACTTTACTTACAAATAAAAATTACATTTTAGAATTATAAAATGATTTTTTATAATACTGCTTTTGTCCTTTTTATTTAATTTTATTTTTTATTATTTATTAATGGTGGACTATCATTATTCTTCAGGAAGAAGGAAATTTCAAAGAAACTTGTCTGAAGATACTTTCCTCTTTTCATGGTACTGTGAATGCGTACGTGGCATTAGCGATCAGTTCTTGAGTTTTTCCATTTAAAAATGCTTTGATTCCGAATTCGGGACAATTGTGTCTCGAATGAGTTTTTTTTTTTTGTTTTTTACTTAAGATTAAGAAAATATTTTTTTAATAATGTTATAAATTTTTTATTTTTTAAAAATATTTATAATAATTAAAAATATATATAATAAAATAAAATGCATTATTCAATAAATTTATTCGGACCACATTTTCAATAGGAAAATGCTATATCTCTCGCTGGGGGCTCTCACTGGAGATTAGTAGTATATTTTTTATGTGTTTTTTTAAAATTATTTTTTATATAGATTCTTTTAATAATTTTAAATATTTTTAAAAAATAAAAAAAATCAGAATATTATTAAAAAATACTTTCTTAATCACGAAGTAAAATAAAAAATTATTTAAAAAAATAATTTTTTATTTTACTTCGTGATTAAGAAAATATTTTTTAATGATTTTTTTTTACTTTCTAATTAAGGAAGCGTTTTTAATGATGTTCTAAATTTAATTTATTTTTTTAAAATTATTTTTTATAATTTTTTATTTTACTTCATGATTAAGAAAGTATTTTTTAATATATATTTTTTTACTTTCTAATTAAAAAAATATTTTCTTAATAATATTTTAAATTTATTTTATTTTTTTAAAATATTTTAAAATAATAAAAGATCTATATAAAAAATTACTTAAATAAAACACATATAAAATAACTCTAGACCCCAACAGAGCCCCCAGCTGGGGTTGTACCGTTGTAGCATCACCCTTTTCAATAATAGTAGCAGGCTCTTTTCCTTTTTAAAATATCTATATTTTAAAGTGTGGCAGCAACACAAATGTGTAGTTTTTTTATTATTCTGTTAACATATTTAAATTTTGAAAAATTAAAAATATATAATTTTATTAATAATCACTTCTTTAATTACTTAATAAAATTAAAGAAATTAAATATTCAAAATGTAGATTTGAGTGATAACATTAAATGGGTTAAGTAGCATTTTTCATATATAAATAAAGAGTTTTACTATGTACAAATAAGTTTACATACTAATCTGTTTATTAATATTGTTGTCTTCATATTCTAAATTCAAATTACCACTATTTTTAATAAAATCTACTTTTTGATCAATCATATTGAATAAGTGTATGTATTAATGTGCAGAATTGTTTACAATTAGATTTTTTTATAAATAAAAATAAGATAAAAGGATCATGCTAGAGTGAGAGAATGTATCTCGATAAGTGTACTTTTCATTTTTCATACATTTTTTATATACTTAAATATTTTTTAAAAAATTAAAATATTATTTAAAAATATTTTTTTAATCACTAAATAAGAATAAAAAGATAAAAAGTAATAAAAAAGTATCCCTTGGTTTTCAAGTTTCATCAAACAACAATCCATTCACATTCTGTTGGAAATATTTTTAAAATAGTCAGAGAAATGTTAATATGTTGCTTGAGTATGCTCTCTCATTTTGACTGTTCATATATTTTATTTTTTTAAAATTTGTTTTTACTTAATCATTAAGAAAATTACTTTTAGTGTATTGGTGTATTTTTTTATTTTTAAAAATATTTAAAAATATTAAAAATATGAAAAGAAAATGAAGGAAAAAAATAAAAAGACAAATTCGTATAGGCGACACGTCCAGCGTTCATTGCTTGGCGGTAGCATAGTATTATTCAAATAGTTATATATTATAGTTATTATTAATATTATTTTAAGATTTATTTTGAATGTTATAAATGATCAAATTTATAAAAGATTATTTAAGCTTATGGTTATAATAAAATAAGTTATGAATAGATCATTAAACCCGTTTGGATAGTAAAAGTTTTTATCTCATCTCATCATTATAATTTTCTCAAATTCTCATACAAAATATAATAAATAATTCTATTTTTTTAAATCTCAAAACAATAATAATATTAAAAAATAATATTTTATTCAACTTTTAATTTTCATTTAAAATCATCTCATCTCACTATCCAAATTGTATCTAAATTTTCAATGTCTTAACAGTAGTAAGCACATATATTGACCCCCTGTGACCGGGTTCGAACCATTTATTAGGGTCTCTGATATCTAGTGTGTATATGATTATTGATGAGGGCGAATATTATCTTAAAGAAATGACATTTTAACTAACCAAAGGCATTCAATTTTATACTAAATGATGTCATACGCATTTATATTATTAGTGCATTCTGAATCAAAATTAGTAGTTCTTCGACCCGTTTTACAAAGAAGTCTTTTGAAGAAAAATGTTTTAATCACAAGTTGACGTGGCATTACGGTATAGATATCACATACTCTATGTTGAAGGAGCCCATTGCTTCAATTTTGCCTGTAAGATGATTACCTTGGCTTCATCTGCTATGCTTTTCTTTTTTGAAACAACCTACACCATTTTATTATTATATAGACAGGGTTTATTTGGGTAATGAGATGATCATCAATTTCCTTCCAAAAAATTACTCAAGTACAAAACATTTTTTAATTTTAAATCTCTAACTTTTTTCTATCTAATCATTACAATTTTTATAAACTTCAAAATAAAACACAAAAATCAATACAACTTTTTCAAACTTTAAAATACAAATAATAATAATAAATTAGTATTGCTACATTTATAAAAGAATTATACAAAATAAATCCACAAAATAATGTGGTTGCATCTGATCTGTTAAATCTACTTTACAATAAAAGTAACTTTACAATCTAATGAACCACATCAAATCATATCAGTTTGTTGGAGTGGTAGGCTTTTGTTTATAGATTCTAAGAGGATTGATGGTTAAGGAAAAAAACGTCTTACTAATTTTGAAAATACCCTTTCTTTGCTCTGCTAGGGTTTGAGAATTCTGCTAGAGCTTGCATCTCCTTCTTCAGTGGCAGCCACTGAGGCCCATCTGGGCGCCTCGATAACATGGCAACGGACATTTGCAGGCATGGTTTTGACTCTCCACATCCGATACCAAAGGTGGCTATGCCGTTTCGTGCTCCAACGAAGCTGGATGGGGTGGTTTGTGTGCTTTTCTCTAAGGAGGAGATTGAATAATCTGCCATGCCTTTCAAGTTCTCACTGGTATTGAAATTTTTACGTCAAAGACCCTCTCTTGATACCATACAGTCGTTTACATGCTCTCGTTGGGGTTTGAAATCTCAGCCTCTTGTTTCTGCCATGTGCAAACCACAGCACGTGTTCATCCATTTGTCTACAAACCTAGTTTTGTGGACTGAGGATGTGGCCCTGACAATGGAAGTGTCATTGGCGCAGGTGCCTATGGCCGTGGTTCGGGATGATAGTGTGATGGAAGTGCCTATGGAAATGCCTACGAAAGTGCCTACGGAAGTGCTTATGAAAGTGCCTATTGCAATGCCTACGGAAGTGCCATTAACGCGGGTTCAATTTTCTCCTATCCCAGATCAAGGTACAAAGCTTGAGGATGTCCAGGTTTGTTCAAATACTGATTCTGAGGATGATTTACAGTCCATGTCGTGTGCAAAGGATAATATATCAAATTCTAGATTGTTGCTTGGTCTTGTTATGAGGAAGAAGGACGTTAAACTACGTGGTTCTACTAGGGTTGTAAGCAAACCCTCTCACTTTGACTTATAATGTGTTCTTATCTTTATTGGAATGTTCGTGACTTTGGTACGTCAAGGAAACGCTTACAGAAGTTGGTTACAAGGTATTCTCCTAAACTTATTGTTTTGTCTAAACCTATGTTAAGTGTTTCTATAATACAATGGTGGAGGCATTGGCTTGAGTTTGATGCATGCAGCTCTAATATTGAGGTTGGTGGAAAACTCTGGTTCATGTGGATGAATGAGGTAAATTTGGTAGTTGATAGTATGAGTGAGCAACATGTTACTGTGCGCATTATTGAAAACTTGAAACCTGTGTTTTTTACCTTTGTTTATGCTAAATGCAACTATCAAGAGCGTCGTTGTTTATGGAGTCATTTAGAAGCTTTCAGCTGTTCAGCCTCATGGCTAGTTGTGGGTGACTTTAATATAATTCGGCATGCTGGTAAAAGATGTGGTGGTCGTCCTCATTTAGCTGCTGCTATGGATGATTTCAATGCATGTTTGAATAATTATGGGCTCATTGAGATGAGTTATTTTGGAAATTCCTTTTCTTGGTGTAATGGGCATCAACATCTATCACGTAGTTGGGCTCGGCTTGATCGTACTCTCTTAAATTTGAGGGCATGGATGTCTTCTCAAAAGCCAATTTTCAATACCTCCCCCATATCTCTTCAGATCATGCTCCGATAGTCATAAATTTGGTAAGGAGTGTAAAGCCTTATGGTTATCCGTCCTTTAAATTTCAACAAATGTGGACTTCGCATGAAGCTTTTCTGGATCTAGTTTCAAGGGTTTGGCTGGAGGAGTCCAATGGTTCGAGGCTTCTTAGATTGGCTGGTAAACTTAAAAAGCTGAAAATTGCACTGAAGGTTTGGAATAAATAGGTCCTTGGGAAGACACAGGTACATATTGCCGAATTGGAAGCTGGGGCTAAAGCACAGCTTGCAAGATGGATACTGGGCTAATTTGGAGTTCGATTTGTTTGTGTCTCAGCTGGAGTTATCGGTTTGGATGGGGAGGGAAGAGACTCCCTTGGCTCCCTTGGCTCAGCAAGCGAAACAAACTTGGTTGCAAAAGGGTGAGGCGAATATTGGATTTTTCCGTGCAGTGAGTAAGAAGAATCAGTTCCTTATCAAAATGATGAGGCTTGGGGATGGGACCATGCTCACTTCACCTAAACAGATCCATGAGAATGTTGTTGATTATTTTCATAACTTCCTAGAAGCTCGTCCGCATCCTGATCTCTCGGATCTTAGTGGTCTGATTGATAACAATATCACAGAAGAGGATAATATTGCTTTGTGTTAGGTTCCGTTGCCTCAAGAGGTTTATGCTGTCCTTTGGTCCATTCCTGTTGATAGTTGTCCGGGGCCGGATGGTTTCAGCTCTAGTTTCTTTAGATCCTGCTGGCAGATTGTTAGTAGTGATGTGATTGATGTTGTGACTGAATTTTTCAGAGGAGGTGTTCTACCTTGGTTTTACACTGCCTCTTATCTGGTCCTGATTCCTAAAGTTGAAAATCCAGGGAGTTTTGAGAAATTCCACTCTATTAGTCTTTGCTCAGTTATTTATAATGTATGTTCCAAGATTCTTGTAAATCGTCTCTCTCATTTGCTTGCCCTGTTTATTTCCCCCGAACAGGATGCCTTTCTCCCAAGGCGCAGTATTTATAAGAATATTAATCTGACATAATAGTTTATCCATGGCCTCAATAAACCAACCCGTGGGGGGAATGTCGTGATTAAAATTGATATGGAAAAGGCGTACGTTAACATTGACTGGGGTTTCCTCCTTCATGTACTGGCTTCCTTTGGTTTTTCTGCTTCAGTGTGTGGTTTAATAAATCAGTGCATCTCTACCCCATGGTTCTCTATTGTGTTAAATGGCATCATGAAATGCTTCTTTAAGGGTGGTTGTGGGCTATGACAAGGTGATCCTCTTTCTCCATGTTTATTTATTATTGTCGAAGAAATCCTCTCCCGGCTTATCAAATATCAGGTTGCATTGCGGAAAATTCAACCTTTTCTCCATCCAAGGGCGTCTCCGGTGATCTCTCATTTATTGTATGCGGATGATATTGTTATATTTTCTAATGGGGGAAAAGCTTCTATGAGAGCTATTATTTAAATCTTGCAAGATTATGAAGCTTGGTCCGGTCAGGTTGTGAATAAGGCAAAATTGTGGGTAATGTTCTCCAATAAGATTACTTTGGCTAGACGACGTATGGTCCTACGTCAGATAGGTTTTTCTGAAGGTAAATTACCTTATTTGGGGGTTCCTATTATTTATGGACGTTTGTTAACGCGTCATTTTGATGAGTTAGTTAATAAAATCCAAAGCAAATTAGAGGGTTGGCAAGCTAAATTGCTTTCCAATGGTGCCTGTCTTCTTTTACTCAAACATGTTTTGCAGTGTATTCCGATTCATTGCTTATCCATCTTGTCTACGCCAAACAAGGTGTTGGATAAGATTAAGAGACTTATGAGTACTTTTTTTTTTGTAGTTCGGGAGGGCAAGCCAAAAAGGAAATGGTGTTCATGGGATGCTATGTGTAAACCAATTTTGGAGGGGGGTGTGGGCCTTCGGAACGTTCATGAAGTCCAAAGGTCTCTACATATGAAGCTTACTTGGAACATTCTCCAAGGTAAATCTCTATGGTCTCAATTCTTTTTAGCAAAATATGTGGGTTCGGATCATATCTAACTAGTTGACCCTCGGAAGGGAACTCGCTTTTGGGGTATGATTATGAAGAGTTTTCCATTTGTGCAAAAACACTCATTGTGGAGGGTAAAAAATGGCAATTTATCTTTTTGGAGGGACCATTGGGTTGGTGAGGGTCCTTTGTGTGATGAACAACAGATTATGGACCTAACTTCGCTAACATTGGCGAAGTGTAAATCTGGGACTGGATGGAATATTGACCTCTTTCAAAGATTGATTGGGTTGAAAAAAACGAATATGTTAATTGAAAAATTGGGGAATCTAAAAAATTGGAAGAATGTTCTTATTTAGGTTCCTAAGGAGGATGGGAAGTTTTACACTAAAAGTGCATGGGAGTGCCGTCGTACTCAGTCACCTAGGATCTCGTGGATGGATTGGGTTTGGCACCCTTATATCCCAAAAAAAATGTCAGTTTTGATACGGAAAGTTGTGCATGGTTGTCTTCCTGTGGATGATCGAGTTAGGAGAGTGGGTATTGTTCTGGTTTCTAGATGTGATTACTACGCTTTGGGTGCTTATGAAGATTAGGATCATGTTCTTGCTTTGGGTGAATTTGCATCACAGATTTGGTGTTGGGCTTGTCTTCTTTTAGGCATGCCAAATCTGATTGGAAGGAATTGGGAACAACGAATGGAGTGTTGGTTTCGCCGGGCCAAACGCTCTTCTTGTAGTGGACAAATTCTTGGCCTCCTTCCTACTATTATCACATGGCTCTTGTGGTGGAGGCGATGTAAGGCTCGTGGAGGGCACCCTCGAATCAATTGAAACGGTTTGGATGTCTATTAAATATTGGTTGTCCTGGGTTGTTTTATAACTCAAAGACCAAAACAATATCAATAAAAGGGATGAAGAGTTATTTCAATCATTAAATCTTCCTATCCCGAATGTTCATGTGAGGGGTGACAAGAGCGTGAGATGGGAGAACCAATATTGGGTAATTCGGGTGCTTCAGGAGTAGGAGTACTTCGTGATCATGCTGGTGAGTTGTGTTTGGGTTTTTCTGCTCCTATTGGTTGTTGTTCTAATAACCATGTTGAAGTTATGGCTTTAATTTATGGTTTGAGGCATGCTAGACGTATGGGTTGTGATGCTATTGGGATTGAGATGGACTCAAAATTAATTATTGATTGGATTGGAAATGGAAGGTTTGGTTTGTGGTATCTAGAAGACTACTGGGAAGAAATCATGAGCTTTCTTGGTTAGATTCATTTCACTTGTAGACATATCTATTGGGAATGCAATGCAGTTGCTGACATTCTGGCCAAATATGGAGCTAAGGGGAGTAATTTTACTTCTTCTTCTGCTTTGGAGCTTACTTGGACAGCAAGAGGATTCTTAAGATTTGATAAGGGAGGTTTGCCATATTTGAGAAAGAAATAAATGCTGGTTTTTGTTGTTTTGTTTTGGTTCTTTGGTCTTTTATATGTTAGGGTTTTTGCATGCTTGGGTTTGGATTTGCTCCCCTCAAGTACTTGCTTGTTATCACGGTATTTCTCCACTACATGTGAGGGCTTTTAATAAAATTGGAAAGAGATCATTCTTAGACATGTGACCTTCATCTCTTTTTTAAAACAAAAAAAAAAAAAAAAATCCCTTTGTATCTATAATTTATCTTAAAAAATTATATTTAAACAATTTTTTAGCTTTACAATAATTTTATTTAACTTTTTCTTTCTCTTTTCTCAAGATCCAATAAAACATTTTAACTTAAATTATTTTACTGTTATTCACATAATTTTAAGATACTCCAAGTCTCCAAACGAGCCATAAATCTCCCATTTGACTTTCGTTGTTTATATTTCTTTAGCAGTAGTTCGTTCCTTAGACTATGAAGTATGGGATACTTTTGTACATTTTAGAAAACGAGAACATATAAACGTATGCGATTTGAAGCGACCCTTCAGCTATACTTTACAATAAAAAAAATATTGCAATATAGCATACCACATTGTTGGGCTGAAGCCTCCTAAGATGGCGAGGAAAGAAACGTAGGTGGTTAAAGACTGTCATACAAGGTCACCTTTGCCGAGGCAATCAAGAGGCAAGCAAGACCCTCTGCATTCTGAGTTCACTACATTTCAACTACTCAGTCTAACTTCGTTTGGATGCTAGCCGAAGCTCTACTTTATTTTATATGACATAGTGGTCTTGATTTGATATACTAAAATCTATCAACACATATACAGATACACACCGCACAATATTATTTCTATTCACACACTAACACACTAAGTTGTCGTTTGGATTCGAAGATGAGTTGAGATGAATTATGAATAGTAATAAAATGAATTATGAATAGTAATGAGTTTTATGAATTAAAGTTATTAAATAGTAATAAATAATAGTGAAATGAGTTAAGATGAGTTGAGATGAATTGAAATAGACTGTGAATATAAACGAGGCCTAAATCTCCACTCGCCTAACGATAGAAAATTACAAATTAGATTTTATTTTCCCCTTAACCGACTGAATAATAAGACAACTCTCTCTTATCATTGTTTTCCATTTTTTTCCTTCTGGCACTTTTTTCATTCTTCACGGCATGGAAACTAGAGTTGGAAAATTGTAGAGTAGTTGGTTTGTTCTTGTTTGGTCATCCAACTTGTTGAGATGCTTATACTTCTAATTTTCATAATAATATTTCGTAATCCCTCTTTTATTTTTATATATTTTGTCTTGTATAAAGTTTTTGAAGTTGGTTCAGCCTAGACTTCCACACACACCCAAAAAAAAAAGACATGAAGATATAATGTTAAATGTACTTATATGATGAAAAAAAAAAATATTTGAGGTGATGAGAATTTGGGGCTTTATGTACTTATGTTGAAAGAACTGAGATTTCTTGCCGATTATTCTGTGGAAGGTCCTTGATCTGCCAATCCATTCATCTAAGAAACAAAAAATAAAATATTCGTTAGTTCATACACTTTTTTATAGGCCACTAGACAAGCTTGTCCGCTTAGGAATTGGATGAGATCACGAGAATCATGTCAACTTTGTTGTATTTAATTGAAGTAGAATAAAAAATTAAAAAAAAATAATCATTTAACATAAAATGACTATTTTGTGAAGAATTTAATTGTTATTCGCGTGCTTTATTTTTGTTCAATTACTTACTAATAGTAATACAAACTCTACTAAAAAAAATTAACAACTTTTATATTTTTAGGTACTTTTCAGGTTTATTCTTAATTTATAAATTTTTACTAAAGTTTAGAAAAATATGAGAAAGCGAGAACAATTGATTTTTCCTTCAAAGAGAAAAGACATCCATAATTCGAAAATTAATATACATTTAAAGAGCTAGGTAATAACAAAACATGATGCTTCTATCATTGACGAGCATCCCTCTAAAACTTCAAGAATCCAACCTGAAGAGATCGATGTCACCTCTTTGGAACGTAATCCAAGATGAGATCCACAAATATGAGAATTTCCTACTAACCTACAAGATGAGATCCAACGTGCTAATCTTAAATCTAGTTCATATTAACCCAAACTTTCAAAATATCCATTTTCAAGAACGGGTAATTGACGTTGCTGCGGGTAATTGACGTTGCTGATTTCAATTTTCTGAATTTCAAAGATACTCAAATTGGTTGGAGTACTCGCCATCAAAGAATGTTGTATTTTGTCTTCTATGCTATGTTTTCGCTAAGAAATCAACGGGTCATCCAAGATCATATGTATTTACCAATAAAGGTTTTGACAATTAAAAAAAAGTGAATGACAGAATTAATCGTCCTTTAATAGGACATGTGGGGAGAGATCAAAATTCACTAGAGAAAATATTGTCAAATGTTGTGAGGATCTAATAAATCATTCAAAACATATTGACAAGTTAGTTGAAAAATAAGTATCATAACAGATGAAAAATAATCAGTTGTGGCTCAAAACTTCGATACATGGTGTTCAATAGCTTACATTCCAAGCTTGTGCCTTTGGATGTCAAGATGAAAGCCGCCCGTGACCACTTTGAGCCGAGTGCTTTAGGAGGAAAGAGTTTCAAGATAGGAACGGTTGCCCTATCTGGAGACAGAGTTGGAGGAGACTAAGAGACGCTGCCATGAGTTAGCTGAGATTGTTGTGAACGAATGTTGGTCCATGTTCTCAATGGGACGCACACCCTTCTCGTTTTTTGTCATGTTGGTTTTGCCCAGGTTTCTCCAAGACTCTTCTCTCACTTGATTTTTGAGGTATTTACCTGCTTCCTTCATCTCCACTTTCTGTGATGCGATTAAGGCTTGAAGCATGTCTTTGGTGTTGACAAAGTCATCAGCCCTGTCTATGAACTCTCTCAGTGTCAACAGGGTCCTCCGCGCCAACTGCCCCATGAATGGGCTTTGAGGTCGTACGCCCCCTAGAAAGGCGGCCAGTGTGATTCTTGATCATCAGTGGTTAATCATTCCTTGTTGAGCCGAGTGAGGTATGTCTTTAGGCTCTCTTCCTCTTTTTGCTTGATGGTTAGAAGGAATGTCGTGGACCATCTACGCCTCCTGCTAGCCATGAATTTTATAGGTTGCCTTGAAATGAGGAATCAGGAAAAAACTTATCTCGGATTACAAGCACTAGTTCTTTATATAGACTCGGACTCTTACTGATAAGGATTGATTAACGACTTAACTTCTTCCCTTGATCTCGGGACTTTGATAATCAAATCCCGAGATTTTAATATAGAAGGAAGGGGAGTTACCTTGCTTAGGCGAATATTTCGTTGTTTTCTTAGCAAGAGGCACCTCCAATATCAAAGACGATTACTATATCGATCCTACTAGGGGTTGTGGCTTCTTGGTGGCAAGCACACCGCACACCCTTGGGACTTTTAGCTTGCTAGACTTCTCGTATTGGACTTACTCAATATTGTTGGGCTCGTATGATAAGGATAGAAAAGCCTCTCTAAACCTAGACGAGCATTCAATGGGATAAGAGCTTAACAAAGTAGAAAAAGTCCAAACCTCCTAATCTTGAAAGTGTTAATTACAAGGGGATAATTTGAAGAATGGAGCTTTCAATACACAACAAGTGTAAGAGTCTAATGAGTCTCAAGATGCCTTGCATGCCTACCAATAACCAATTAATGGAGAGGAGGCTTTTAATCTGACGTAGCTTAATTAAGGCATTACATGGAACACTATAAGATCAGGTCAAGTCATCAAGTGACCAAAGTCTTGATAAAAAGAATTGGCCTCGACGAGGGACACAATGTAGCTGGCAGAATTACCTACTTATAACAAAAATGAGAGTTTTCGAAGGTGTTGCCTCAAATTGTTAGCGACCTGTTGGCGCTAGAAGCAAACCTGAGGAAGAAGATGAAGTTTGAAGTGAAAGAAACTGAGATGAGATTGTGCAAAGGGAAGTGAAGAAGGGAAACTGGGAATGGCGTCATTTGCCTTACTGAAGGGTAATGAAAGGTTGAATAAAACGGATCGTTTTGCTGAAGAAGTGGTCTGTCGTTTAGTGTAGTGTAGGAACACACCATTTAATTCAGTCTGTAGTTTAGTGAGTTTGTAATATGCAGTGTTTGGGATTAAAAACATCAAACTATGCGTTTTGGCCTACTTGATTTCCTTTGGCAGTCTGTAAGTCAGTTTATCATTTCTCAAGATAGTTTTTTACGGAAAGGAATAACCATAAGGGGAGGGACGTACTGACAGTGGAATCAATCTGGAAATTTCTGAAAAGCTTAGAATTGTATGGAGGTTGAATTTCCCTCGAAGAAGTTCCTTATCAATACAGTGTGACTCTTATGAGCCTTTTCACAAACACTTGTCATCTCTGTATTTACACTTCATTAGATCATAGTTATTCATCAACCATCGTACCCCCTGGCTATTTCATCACAAACACAAAAAGAATTCTAACTCAAACCGAGAAAACCTATGATTATAAAAGCCACCGTAATGAGATTAATTAAGGTTGTACTTGGTTGTTGCATCTAGCATCTAAATGCAGCCTAATCTTTCTTGAAATATTTATCATATTACACAAAAAAAAATTCTTCCAAACATTCCAAGTTTCTTGATATATATTTGACCATTTGAGAACAAACTTGTTCGAAAGTACTACTTATTTTGCACGGGTGCTGGCCACCTCCATTCACACCAACACAACACATTTGTTGTATTCTCAAACAATTTTATATTACTATTAACAAATCATTTTACTACTATTTACAAATATTGTGAGATATTCTAAATATCTAAATGAGCCCAACTAACAATCAAATTATCTCATATTTTAAGCTTATAGGGGATAAACTTTCACACAATTATTATATAACATGTCTATATGGCATTATTAAATGTAAATAAAATATTCTCAATACAAGAAAAACTATAATCTTATTATGATATGATAGGAGAAAAATTATTCCTATCATTATAAATACTATCTGGAAGGGATATTTGGGTCCCCCTGGGTAACCAAGCCCATGACTAGGAAACAGACCCAAAGCTTTAGCTTAGGTTTGAGAGGGCCACGACTGAAGAGCCCATAACCATAACCATGTGGCAGATAACTTTCAAATGGTTGGAGATTTGACCCACAGTTGGATGTGATCATCTTAGGGAAGACAACTCCTACAAAATAGGAGATACCTTCCCCAGTTAATAAGGGATCATGAAGGATACGCATGCATGAATGGTGATTAGAGTCGGTTGCCATCACGCCATGTTCATGTCCTTCTATAAATAACCTATGAGAGGTAACAAACATTTCACTTCATCTTTACATACACTTATTCTCATATTGTGTTACTGATTTAAGCATTTGAGTCTCCCTAGGGCAACCAGTGCAGTCTCTTTATTGTCGCAGGTCATCTGTGTGGTTGGTGGTGTGAAACACGTCCTTTACAATGGCGCCTTCTGTGGGATTCGAACCCACGACCACACGGAGTCCACCAGGGCGGGCTGAGGATGCTGGGTTGGGAAAGGCATCAGGCATTTCTTTGCGCCCCAGGGTGTCCACGAACTGGCAGGATACAGCATCAGGCTTAAACTCTTCCAATTCCAGCTTCTTCATGTTAGTGCGAGGGTTAGCCAGCAGGTAGGCCCACAAACGAGCCATACCAGCCCCATAACCGTATCCAAATGCACAGCCCCTAATAGCCCTGGCGACAGCCAATTGAGGGCGCAAATGGACCAACTCCCCATTGGCCGAGGCTAACTGAGCCCCCAACCCCTCCAACTATTATTTCTGCTCTTTTGTAGTAGTGTTCAGATGCCGCAAACTTTGAGCTATCTTACCTTGGACTTCTTCACAATTTCCCTTCGCCTCGAACAACTGGAGGTTGAACTGTCTACTCTCATCCACATGCGACGCCTTCTAGTTTGACAATTCAAGGGCAAGCCCTTTACGCTCCTCCTCAAAGGCAGACAATGCTCAAGCAGACTCCTGGGAATGCCACTCGGCGTTCGCCTGGGATTGGTGGGAGGTAGCCAGGGCCTCACTCAATCTAAAAAACTGAGCTTGAGTAGATGCCCATTCAAACCCCACCAGCTGCAAGGCAAAGCTGTCAAGCACTTGGAGGGATTGAGCTAGAAGAAATTTGCCACAAAGCTCACACACTTCATCATGGAGGAACTCGAGGTTAGTCTTCAAGTTAGGGATGTGCCCATTGGCTTGTTCCAGGTAGCACTCCATCTCAATCCTCTCAGCCGCAAGCCTGGTCATTTCCTTTTCAAAGTAATATCCGAACTTTCACCACTCCTTAACCTCGTACTCCAACTCGGCACACTCGCCCATAATCCAAGTTGTAACCTCTTCAACACCCTACACAAGCAAATGACTAGGTAAAAGGGCTCAATATAGAGGTAATTATACTAAGTAAAAGTAGACACAATACCGGAGAGAGAATGTTCCTTAAACACTTTGAGATCTCCACGACTGACTCCGGAGGGGAAGAGGCACAACGGGGACCAACCTCCTCGACCCCGTTTGTTCCTTCAACCGCAGGGAGCCCCTCCTGCATGGGGGGCACGAAGGGAGGCGAAGAGGGGGTCAAATTCCCCAAATCAGCTGCGGACGTTCCTGGGCCTTCAACCTGCCCTCCAAGGTCAGCGTCAGCAAAACTTCCATCGCCCACGCCCCTTTTTCCAATGTCGTTGTGTCTTAAGGAGGACCCACCCCCTTCAGGGGGAATGGTAGAATCCTCCTCACCACTGAATGAGGATGGAGAGGGGGAAGGGATTAAGACCCTCTCTTGGTTAGTAGCAAGGGTCACATCCCAAAAAATAGTCGCAGGGAGAGAACTCGAGGTAGATCCTTGCTCGTCTTCGGTGTTGATCCAGGTGCTGCCAACTAAGACAGTTTCAGGCACCCCAACCCCAGCCACGCCCATAGAAAATGCACTATACATATCCACAAAAAGGTCATCGACGCTGGGCATTGAGGTTGATGAGAGGAGAGAAGGAAATTTGAAGGGCGACGTGCTCACGAATTCAGTGCCCTTGGCAGGCAAAAGCTGTCGCCAAGTCAGCGAGGGCTTGGCCCATGAGCCTTGTAAGGTCATCAAGACCTAGCGACAAAGGGGGAGAAACCCTTACCGAGGAAGTTCTGGGAGTCTCCTCTATGTGGAAAGCGTCAAGAGCCTCCTCACCAACAAGGTTCAGATTACAGCCCACTCCTCGATTTGTCTCCACCTCCGCCCTCACGGCGAATCCAACAACCTCACCCGCGTCAACACCGTCATGAGGGTGGTTGGGTGAAGAATCGCCAATTAGTGGAGCCTTCCTTTTCCCCCCAGGCTGGGGAGCACGTCTCTTCGTCGGGGGCGTAACGACTTTGAGTTTACGACCCCTGACATGGGCCTGACAAGGTGTCGCCAAGAATCTATCAACATTGGCAGCAGAGAGCAAGTCCTCTGTCGCCAAACCGTTCTTATCATTCTACTTTGCCTAGTTAAGGACGATGTCAACACAGGAACGCTCCCTGTCAGTCAAATCCAACAGTAAGCTTTTGTCATCGAGGACCCTTCCCCAATTAGCACGGACTGGGTAATGCCAAATATGCATCTTGTTAGCGGGGTACTCCCAATTGCTACCAAAAATAAAAAGGAATTTATTTTGCCACTGCTTGGCATTAGAATAGTGAGGCTCGAAGGCCGGCAAGCAATGGGACCTAACACATAAACTGCAAACGTCGCTAGGCAAGGAGTTCACTCCATTGAAAGAAATAAATTCTTTCGCTGTTAGATCTGGGTAAACATCCCCCAGGGGCTCCAAGACCAGGTGGAAAACCACACACGAACACATAAGAACACACCAAGCATGCGAGTGAAGTTGGGCAGGGGCTAGCCCTAGAAAATCCAGAACGTCACGAATGGGCCATATGAAAGGGAGTCACAGCCCGTGCGTCAAGGCACTCACAGAGCGAGGATGAAAAGCTTCTTCATCAGTAGTACGTCTCCCGCAACCTACCCTTCTTCATCAGTACATCCCACGTCGCCGGCATACCTTTCTTCATCAGTACATCCCGCAACGGGGATGGAAAGCTTCACTGAATCTGGGATTCGGAAAGTGGACCTTAGCTTCACTAAATCCCTTTCAGAAAAGGTAGAATGCCAAGAAAATCCCTCAAATGAGGTAAAGATTCGAGTGTGGGAAGATTCAGCAGCAACAAGAGGGGAGCCCTTTGCCAAAGCTAGGCCAGAAGAACGAATGGGGGTACGGGAAGAACCACAGTTGGCCATTGCAAGGAGGAATACAAATAAGGAAGGGAAAGGAAATACGAAAAGAGGAAGCATAGGCAGAAGTGAGTGAATCAAGTAGGATCATAAAAAGTAATCATAAGAGTTCTTGGGAATCCGAAAGGTTGGTTTTGCCGACAGTTACCATTTCTTTTGAAAACCATTTAAAGCATGGGAACAGTTATTGTTGATGTAAGCTGTCTTTTAGAAAAAGAAAGGGTATGGGCTCGAGCACACCAACTAGCATAAACCCTAGCCAAGTGAAGGAAGAGCACAAATGCACGCCCACGGACCAGCAGGGTAGGCAATGGTTATAAGGAATCCAAAAGTTTAATTTTTCACGTGTCAGCACAAATAAAATTAGTGGGGTAACAGGAATGGATATTTAGGTCCCCCTAGGTAACCAAGCCCACGACTAAGAAGCAGGCCCAAAGCTTTAGTTTAGGTTTGAGAGGACCACGACTGAAGAGCCCATATCCATAACCACGTGGCAGATAACTCCCAAATGGTTGGAGATCTAACCCACAGTTAGATGTGATCATCTTAGGGAATATAACTCCTACAAAACAGGAGATACCCTCCATGGTTAATAAGGAATCATAAAGGATACGCATACATGAATGGTAATCAGAGCCAGTTGCCATCACGTCATATCCACGTCCTTATATAAATAACCCATGAGAGGTAACAAACATTTTACTTCATGTTTACATACATTTATTCACATACTGTGTTGCTGACTTAAACATCGAAGTCTTCCCAAGGCAACCAGTGCCTCCTCTTTATTGTCGGAAGTCATCCGTGTGGTTGGTGTGTAAAACACGTCCTTTACACTATCCATTTTAAATAAAACAATCTTCTTTACAAAAGTGTTTGATAGAGGATATAAGAATTGTTAAGGGTTAAATACAAAAATACTTTTTGTGCTTTGCTTTTTTGACATAGCAGTCCCTATATTCTTTTTTGAAACTCTTACTCTTGTATTTTTACCTTTAATTTTACCTTTAATCAAATCATTTTTTAATAATCTATTAAACTACCATGTAAGTACCAGTAACTTTGTCTCACTTGTCATATAAAAAATCATTTCAATAACAAAGATTTAGATATAAAAAATTAATACTTAGAAAGAAATACTTAAAAACATAAAGTTAGAAAGTAAAAAAAAAAAAAAGACTAGTTGTAGAAGTTAGATAAAGCGAGTTGAGTTTGACTTATATCGTGTTAAAATTTATTGGATAACTCTAGATGAAAAGTGGATGGACAAGATTGAAACATTGATGAAAAAGTTGGACTTTTTTGCTTAAAGCAATTTTATCTATTGAGTTTTCAAACTGTACGTATACAATAAAAGTTTAATAGGCTATAAGCCAAACTAAACGAATTATACTCGGGCAAAAACATGGTTTAGGCCATGTTTGGTTATACATATTAAATTATTTTAATTTATCTTATGTCATATAATTATTATAATTTTTTAAAATTTTCACATAAAATATAATAAATAATTTAATTTTCTCAAATCTTAAAACAAAAATAATATTAAAATTTTATTCTAACAATATTTTATTTTATTTTTAATTTTTATCTCATCTGATCTCATTTCAATTGTGTAACCAAACAAGGACTAAGACAACCCACGAGCCGGCCACTTGGGTCATAGGGGACGTTGCCTACCTTGCGCCCAAATGGGATGGACTTGCACGCCTCTTTTTAAAAATTTTATAATATTTTGTTTTATGTTGTAAATACATGAATGTATTAAAATATATTTTATGTATTTGATGGATGACCATTAGAATTCTGACTCATTCATGTATTCATATTTTTAATATTTATGTATCATTTTGATTCATGTATTGTCATTTCTTAAATTCATATATCTATTTAATGTAATGTATCCTCCCATGTTTATAAAATGGAGTTTTGAGGAGGATTTGTTGTAGACAGACACTAAGAATGTTAATAGAAATAATATTGAGCTCCTTAAGAACTAGTTTAATATATTGTAATCCTTCAATTCTCTTATTACTTTAATTTAGTTTTGCAACACATTATCAACACGAGACTCTAGCCAAAAGATATTTGTGACACTTTTGTTTTTTTGTTTTTGTTTTTTAATCTTTGATAAGATATTTGTGAACCATTTCTCGACCACTGTAAGTTTTTATTTCATAAATATTGATATTTTTTTATTGCGATAAAAATCATTCTATAAAATTTTGATATGATCTATGTGATATTATATAGAGTATAATAGTATCATATCAATGCTGCTAATACTCTTGTTTTCTATATGTTAGTTTGATTTTAAATATTTATTTCTTACTCAATACAAAGTAAAGAAACTATGCATCCCTTAACAATCGCTCTAAATCAATAATTTTATTGAAAATTAAGTATATCATAATAAAATATCCATTGATTCTATGAGGTAGTTTAAGGGATTAATATGTGTACCAAAAGATCGTGATTCACCTAAAAGCTCATTATGATTAAATACACTTGAAGTTGTACATTTGAAATTCTGTACAGAAACAAAAGCCACCAATGATGATATGTTTGAAATGAAACATATAACATATTCACGTTTCGAATGTGCTCTTGTAGTAGCAATATTGAGTGCGAATGTTCACTAAGTATTTGAACTAATATCTTGTTTACTAGTGGTTCAATAAAATGAGCTATTAATAAAAAATCACTAGTCTCGTCTAATTGATTCTATTCCATTCCCTGAAGCAAATGAAATCCCTTTAACTATATAGATCATGGAACGTGTACTCAAGATTTCTCAAAGAAAAGTGATTCATACCACCGGAAGTGGAATAACACAGTGACAAAGCAAGATAAAAATAAAGACTTGCATAATAAGTCTATAAAAAAATATGAAACTAAATATTACTAGTTTGGTATGAAATGACATTGGTTACGTACTTGTCGTACATCCAAACATTTGATGAACTTATATCAAGCATCTATGAAGGAAAAAAGAAGGGTCAAAATGAATTTTGTTGACCACAAAAATCCAAAAGATCATCTAACTTATTTTGATAATCTAAATATGATGGTCCTAATTCATCTCGATATTTTCGGTTTCTTTGTAAATCTAAATAGAAGAAATTTAAAGAGGATGATATTGAGCTCCTGAAGAGTAAGTTTACATTACTATCTTCCAAATCTCCTGAAGAGAAAATAATATTTTAATTAGTAAGACATATGACCATGACAATTAATTTTATTTCTTTATTACATTATATTTGAGTCGTTATCTCTTAATACATCTTGTTATACTTTCTTTTGCATTGATAAAGTTTTATACATATTTTTGTTTATAAAGAGACAAATTTTATTGATGCATTGATGAATTCTAAGATGATTTGTAAAGATATGTGTTTGACAAACAATTGTACAACACACAATTCTTAAGGACAATAAATATTTTCAATATTTGACATTATATAAAGTCAACGTCAATGCAATATTTAGATCATCAAACCTAATTGAAGGCTCCAGAAGAGCCAACATCCTGTTGCCAAAATGAATAAAATTTTGTATTGATGATGGTTTGTCTTCTTCGAAGTTTAGAAGAAATTTACTAAATTTTAAAGATATTTGTTATAATAGTTATCATGTTGAAATCAAGAATGAAGGCGGTGATGAATATCTTTAAATTAAAACAATAAATTTGGATCATAAGCTCATATTTGAAAAACTGTCATCTTCATCTTCAGGGTTATATTATACAATATTGAAAATCATTAATTCACATGTTGTAATGCACCAAAAGTACTATAATCCAAAAATCTTTATGATTTGGCATGATCGTCTTGGTCATTCGGGATCAATTATGATACGTCGAACAAATTGAGAATTCATATGAACATCCTTTAAAGAACCAGATGATTCTTTTATCAAGTAATTATTCATGTATAACATGTTCCAAAGGAAAGCTAATTGTCAGAATATCTCATTCCGATGTAATTATTGAATCTCCATCATTTTTACAGTGAATCCATGAAGATATATGTGGACCTATACATCCACCATGTGGGTCATTTAGGTATTATGGTTTTAATAGATGCATAAACTAGATAGTCATATGTTTGTCTACTTTCTACTCAAAATATTGCATATGTTAGACTTCTTACACAAATTATTAGATTACTGATACAATTTTCTAATTATCCAATTTAGTCTATTCGATTGGATAATGCAAGAGAATTAAATTTAAAATTTTCATGATTATTGCATATCAGTTAGGATTAATATTGAATATTTTGTTGCTCATCATACTCATAATGGTTTAGCTGAATCATTTATTAAACGTCTATAATTAATTGCTAGACCATTATTTTTGAAAATAAAACTATTTGTCTCTACTTGGAGGCATGCAATTTTTCATGCTGCATCATTATTTTGAATAAGACCAATTGCCTATAATAAATATTCTTCATTGTAACTTGTATTTAACCAACCATCAAACATTTTTCATCATATTTTTTGTTGTGATGTTTATGTTCCAATTGCACATCCCAACACACTAAGATGAGTTCTTAATGTGGACTTTGAATTTATATTGATTTTGATTCTCCCTTTATCATTAGATACATCGAGCTCATAACTGGATATTTTAAGGCTCATTTTGAAGATTGTGTTTTTTATGAAATAGTCTTCCTACCATTAAGGGGAGAAACGTTATCAGAAGCATAAAAGCAAATAACATAGAATACTTTGACGCTATCCCATCATGATCCACGTACAAATTAATGTGAACTAGAATTTCAAAAGATCATTCATTTGCAAACTATTATAAATTAATTATCGGATATTCTTACTGACAACAAGAAAATTATAAAGTCTCACATTCTAGCTACTAATACTGGAAAGATCGATATCCCGGTAGGACAATCAAATATTGCAACAGTTAATGAGTCTAAAATAAACCTGAAGCGTGGAAGAACTATTGGTGCAAAATATAACAATCCCTGGAAGAGAAAAGCATAAAGAAAAGAAATCGATACTCCTGAAGAGGTTGTACCTACAAAACAGGTAACAAGAGTTATAGATCCATCCAAATTTTCTGTCTTTCTATACAAAATTCTCCCAAAATATAATCCCTTGAAGTGGAATCATCTGAAGAGGAATTTCCTAAAGAGTTATCTCTTGAAGAGAAAATGTACCTTAAAATAACAAGATTTCAATATATTATATAAGTACGGGAGAATTATTTGATAAAAATAAAATTGTTGTCAACAACATATTTTTATTTAAAGTTGCTCTTGATATCACTAGAAGTGATAATAAAAATGAACAAAAAACCATCGATGAATGTCGACATATAAATGACTGGCCAAAAAGTAAAGAATCAATTCATGCAGAATTGATGTTGCTAGCAAAACATGAAGTATTTGGACCTGTAGTCCAAACACCTAATAGTGTGATGCTTGTTGGATATAAGTGGGCATTTGTATATAAACGTAATAAGAAAAATAAAATTGTGAGATACAAAGTACGACTTGTTGCATAAGATTTCTCATAGAAAGTCGTATTGATTATGAAGAAACATATTTTCCTATAATGGATGCAATTATATTAAGATTATTTATTAGCTTGGTAGTCACAGAAAATCTGGATATACATTTAATGGATGCCGTTACAACATATTTATATGGATCACTAGATAATGATATTTCTATGAAAATCTCTCATTGATGTAAAATGCATGAAGCATGTAATTTAAAGTTCTGAAGTATTTATTCTATCAAGTTACAAAAATTTTTATATGGATTAAAACAATCTGGACGCATATGGTATAATCGTCTATGTGAATGTTTAATAAAAAAAAGATTTGAGAATAGTCCAATTTACCCATGTGTTTTCAGAAAAAGTAAATTTCAGATTTTTTATTTTTGCGATGTATGTAGATGATTTAAATTTGGTTATAACTCTAGAATAGCTGATAAAAGCCGTAAATTATTTTAAAAAGAGTTTAAAATGAAATACATTAAAAAAAATAAAATTTGTCTTAGTCTGCAAATTGAGCACTTTTTAAATGGAGTTATTGTCTATAGTCAACATAACCAGAAGAAGTCCTGAAGCACTTTTACATGAACAAACCCCGTCCTTTGTGTATTCCAATGATTGTAGGATCACTTTATGTGAAAAAATATCAATTTTGCCCTCGAGAAGATAATGAAGAAATTGTTGATCTTGAAGCACCAAATCTAAGTGCAATTAGTGTTTTGATGTATTTTACAATAATTTGCACACGATTAGATATTACATTCTCAGTTAACTTACTAGCAAGATATAGTTTTCATTAACTCAAAGGTAAATGGAATGTGATCAAACATATCCTACACTACCTTCGTGGAATGGTTGACATGGGATTATTTAATCCAAAATGATTAAATCTTCAATTAGTTGGTTATGTAGACTCGGATTACCTTTCTGATCCGCATAAAGGAAGATCACAAACACGATACATGTTCACTTAAGGAGGTACATCTATTTCATGGAGATCTGTCAAGCAATCATTAGTTGCTACTTCTTCCAACCATTCAGAGATTATTGCAATGCGTGAAGAAAGCAAGGAATGTATTTAGTTGAGATCAGTAATTCAACACATTCAAGATAAGTGCGAATTATCTACAAATCAAAAGAGTTTATATCAAAGGTTATAGAACCAAGCATATTTCACCATAATTATTTTACACACGAATTCTAAAAGAACGATGATATTGATGTCAAACAAATACGATCATGTTGAAATTTGGCAGACCTATTCATTAAAGCATTATCAACTGTTACATTTAAAAAGTTGGTATACGTCATTGGAATGCGTCAACTTAAAAATCTTTCATTGTAAACAATAAAACTCTACATACTTTTGAGAGGGAGAAAATGATCATACTCTTTTTCCTTCGCCAAGGTTTTTCCCACTGAGTTTTCCTTTGCAAGGTTTTAACGAGGCGATCCTAAAGCATTCCAAGTATACAAAAATATAATTCTTTTTCCTTCGCCATTGATTTGTTCTCCGTTGGGTTTTTTCTTGATAAGGTTTTAATAAAGTATGTTCTTTGTGTATGATCATCCAAGGTGGAGTGTTGTAAATACATGAATGTAGTAAAATACATTCCATATATTTGATGGACAACCATTAGAATTCTGACCTATTCATGTATTCCTATTTTCAATAATCGTGTATCATCTTGATTCATGTATTGTCATTCTCGAAATTCATGTATCTATTTAATGTAATGTATCCTCCCATGTCTATAAAAGAAAGTCTTGAGGAGGATTTGTTATAGACAGACAATAATAATGTTGAAAGAAATAATATTGAGTTCTTAAAGAACTAATTTCATATATTGTAATCATTCAATTTTCTATTTACTTTTCTTTAATTTTACAACATTTTAATTAAGATTATTAAAACTCTAATTTAATTAAAATTAAAATATAAAAAATTCAAAAGCAAAATAAAAGAATTAAGCAAATCCAGAAAGCAAAACTCTGATTATTTTAAATATTTAACTCTTATTACAATGATCTGCAGTGAGAACGTGGTAGATAGCCTATTTAAGATGGTCCCAAATAAAAAGTCATGCAAAATTTCCACCATGACAATAAATTAGTAGGACCCATCAATTATTGGGTCCTGACCATTGTGTTGCTGCAAGTAATCCACAGCCACAAAGCACAAGTTTTTAAGACGATAATTAGATTGTGCACTCAGCTTCCAAATCAAGCGCATTTATGTGTTAAAACAATGGAACCAACCCACTGTTGCCATAATGTCTCGCTGACTACCATCACCAACTAATCATCTTCCCATAACATGATTTGCTCAACTTTCATATATAATTTATCGCCATAAATAAATGCACATTTTGGCAGAAAGTTCACGAAATTGCGCAATTTTCCTGCAATGGCCTCAACCATTTATGCTGATCAGCAGTCACATTTGCTGGAACTCACACAACAGTGTGTTCAAGGCTCAAGCACGTCGGCGAAGATGCCACCAAAAATATATTTTATTTCATCTTCATCTTTATCATATTGTCTATTATTATGCGACGCTGATACACTCTAAAACTGTATTTAACATTACTCAATTTCATGCCGTGAGTCTATGCACTCCAAGACTAGTCGAGACTACGATTCGAGAACGGCAGTGCCAATAAAAAAAATATTTTTTAAGTGTCTTTGTATTCAAGAACTTAACTTATAAATACCCTTCAAAAAGTCCCATATCTATTTGACTAAAAAATGATAAAATCTAAAATATTAAAGTTCGAGTTTATACCGTCCGGTGAAGAGATTGGGGAAGCAAGATTTACCGTCAGAACAACTGAAAGTTGGATACTTGCCCGGAAAGTAAATGCGAGAATGCAGGGGCAGAAGTCGCCAGCAGATTCCAGAGCCTTATATAATACATACAGAATGGGCAACCCAAAAGTCCAATAAATTGCGCATTGAATGAGATGTACCTCCGCATCAATGAATTAGAATTAGAAAAACACTCCAGATTTCCACATGGCAGTGTCAATGACATGAAGACCAAGATGGACAATTGCTATTGCAGCTCCAACTTCCAATGAAACTTTCACCAAACTTTCAATCTTTATGGACAGCAAAAGCTGGTCTATGAATCACAGGCAATAGCGTTTCCCTTAAAGAGTTGCATTATAGCGTTACCTTCTCAGCAGCAGAAATGTGAATAGCAGAAGAGAAACCAATGGAATCAACTCCTCAGACTTTTCTATCTTTTGAAGTTCTGTGCATCACATGCTTTCCCCCCCAAATTCTCACAAATAGTTGTTGAACATTCAAGAGAAATTAGTGCTACAAAGGCATACAAAGTAAGCAAAACAGATTGATACAATTAGCAGCAGAAAAACGTCATATATGCATTGAAAGAGAAGAAATTGGAAATTAAATAGCACACGATGGGGAGAAACAGATGGGTTGTTTTATTCACACCATAGGCACCCAAAAACAATCCACTTACATACAAGAGAAGAGAAGAGAAGAGAACACATTATTTTTCACGCGGATAAATCTAAGAAATGGCTAAGAATACTGAGCAAATTCTCAAACGCAGAGGTCATACAGAGAGGAACCAGAGCTTCTTTTTTTTCTTTCTTTCACACACCTAGTTACCGTCGAGACTGTTACATTCAACATAGAGCATGAAAGCCAAAGGGAGAGCAAGAACCACGGTTTCTCATCTTCATAAAGTGCCCAAAAAGCAGCAAAGCATTTAGCTTTTCTCGCACACCACCATATTCCAACAAGTACAGGAAGAATTGAATTGGGTTCACCGGTTGTGGTTGTACACAATTGTAAAGAAATGCAATGTATTTCTGCAAAAACACAATCTTCAAGTCCCAAGTTGCAAGCATAGTCTTGAGAATGTCGAGGTTGAGTTTTAAACGAGCAAGCAGCACCAAAACCAGAGACAGCAATCTTAAATATGTTCCCGAGATGCCACAAATTATATAATTATTGGGCTAGATTTTGCATAAGCACCCTATTTCAGAAACACCCTTTGTACCTTCAATTGTGAAGCACAAACCCCTGATACTTGACTCACTCCATCCTCCAACAAAAACCCCCCCAAAGCCTAAATAAATGTGGACCCTAAGCCCTAATTAATCTTCAAACAGAGTGGCCAATCCCCTAATGGATTGCCATTCATCCACACATAATTTTCCAAATCTCCACAAACCCTAATTCCTTCACTCAAAGCTAAAAAACCTAACCCTAAAAAAATTCACTAAAAATCCACTTCACTGACACGCGAAAAAGGAAACGAGCAATAAACATACACATATGTTTTATATACCAAATTACGAACCCCGCCGCCGCCGCCGCTGTCACAACTACCGCACAGAAAGAGACTTGATTAATCAACGAGGGTCGTCCTCTCTCCGACCCGAACTTCCCTGCGCGCCCGACAACGAAGCCAGCAAATTCAGATGTCCCGGAAGGTAATTTCCCACTCTAGCCGCCGATGCCTCGCCCATCGGCTGCTGCTGCTGATGATGATGATGATGGGTGACAAACATGGACGGTTGCTGCTGTTGCGCCGCCTGCGCCTGCACCACCATCTCGTGCGACGGCGCAGCGGCGGCAGCCGCAGCAGCGAAGCTCCAGAAGTCGGGTCTCGCAGGCACCGCCCAGAACCCACCGGAAGCAGCGGACCCGAGTACGGAGCCCATAGTATGACCCACGTTGACGCCGGAGCCCTCGTCCTTGCCGTCGCCGTCCTCGTCGGCCCGAACGCGCTTTCCCAAGATGAAGGGAGCTGGGCCCA
This sequence comes from Juglans regia, assembly GCF_001411555.2. NCBI lineage: Eukaryota > Viridiplantae > Streptophyta > Magnoliopsida > Fagales > Juglandaceae > Juglans > Juglans regia. Next base: position 23,345,412 of record NC_049913.1, on the reverse strand, counting down.
GCAAGGGCTTGTGGTCCAGAGAGTGGGAGAGGGACGAGGAAGTGGTAGAAGAAGAGAGGGAGGTAGAGCCGCCGCCAGCTCTAACTGAGACGGAGACGGTGGAGAAGCTGGCGGGAGTAGTTCCGGTTCCAGTGGCGGCTATGATAGAGGGCTCGGCTTGGCGGAGAAGCCACTCGATGGTCTGGCCGTCGGACTTGTGACCGAGCTCACGAGTGAGCTGGAAGACACGGGCAGCGCAGATGATGGGCATGCGGATGCGCCTGCCACGGCCATCAACTTTGCTGTGACGGTCCTTAGAGGGTGGCTTTTTGACGGAGAGAGCACCGTTGGAGGGGGGCTGCTGCCTGGGGTCCAATAGGGCGCCGTTGGTGACAACGTTATTGGCTACGTCGGAATTAGACATGGGTCTTCGTCTTCGGTAGACCTAGAGAGAGAGAGAGAGACACGCACACAGAGAGAGACAGAGGGACAGCTGTTTTTATTTGGTTTTTTTTTAAAAAAAGGAGAGGGTGTGGTATCAGCAATGGCTACGGAGAGAGAGAGAAGGTATAGTTTGGAGGGTGGAGAGAGAGAGAGTGTTTGGGAGGGGAGACAGAGAGACTAATGATTGAGAGGCAGGAGCTGGTGGAGACAGGAAGGGTGGCACATGGGTGGTGGGTCCCTCATCTAACACTACACAACACCACACCACACCACCACCTCACCCTCCCTCTCCCTCTCCCTCCCTCCCTTCCTTCCTTCACCTTGTCTTTCCAATTGTGTCTTTAGCTTAGCTTTCTTCTGCTCTTCTTCCTCGTCTTCTCCATCCTTCAATGTGTTTTTTAGTTTGGTTGAAACGTGCATTTTACGCGCCTCTTCCGAGAGCGAATCGACATCCCACCCCCAACGAATCAATTGGCAGAGGGATTTTTAAAGTCTTGGGAGGGACGGGGCCCACTCCGGTTGCCGTACTTTTTTGTTAAAAGAAAATAAAATTATAAAAACGGTGTCGTGTATAGGATCCATCCATCCAAAACCCAGCAGTTGGTCCCGAGAAGTTTCGGCCTATATATTTTGACAGCCTCCGTAGCACACAACAGTTCCCAAGTCCGCGGTTATCAATTGTTGTTGTTATTATGGTCAAGCCACGTGCTTATGAAATTTCCATTTCTCTTTTTGTCTATTTTTAGGCTATCTCATTTCTAGCCCCCAACGAGTCACGACTACACCCTTGAGGGTATATTTGGAAAGGGAAGTTAACTCATATTATTTTATTATTATTTATAAATTATTTATTTTATTATTATTTAAAAATGTTAAACGTAGCCTAAATTTCTACCCAGATAATTTCTACCCAGATATATGAACTTCTCACAGTCACTCTGATCACTATTTCATGAAATAATGAAGTCAGTCATTTTTATAGAATATTTGATGATTATGTGTACTTGGGATGGATTTTGTTGAATCTGTGTTCTTCGAGAGATGCTCTAGTGTAGTCATAATATTGGATGATCTACTTTAAATGATGATCGCTTGTCTTATCCTTTAACTAAATACTTAATTTTGTCGATCAACATAATCTCTTGATATGCATATTCACGTGTCGTTTGAAAGTTAAAATTTAAATAAATTATTATTATTATTTTAAGATTTTAAAAAATTAAAATTATTTATTATATTTTGTATAAAAATTTAAAAAAATTATAATGATAAAATAAGATGAATTAAAATACTTTTTATATCTAAACGAAACCAATCTCATCTTGTCAAGTTTGAATTCGATCATGTAACTATTATTTATATCAAAATAATGATATATACAAGTCTAAAATATACAAAACTACAAGTATTTTATAAAATAGTAGATTCCACAATGAAAAATATAAAAAATTCACTTTTTCATTCTAGGAGTTATTTTTTTATCAAATACTTGTACAATACTCGTGCATTTTGAGTTTAACGTTAGAAATGTAAGTTGGTTTAGATTGGTTGATACATATCATAACTGAGTGAAGCTAGTTTTCATTTTAATGAAGTGAACTCCAATTCAAATCAAACTCCTTGTACAACCAAACCAACCATATTACAACAATGTTTGTATACCCAGTTGGATTGGTTGAAGTTGTACTAGGTCGTCACAAAGTAAAATATAATACAAGTCAAAAATAATAATTTTACGTTCACCTAAATTTTCAGATAATTTAGATGGACATATCTTTGATAATCTTAAAGGAATTTTATTATACATTAGTCATTATTTACTTCTATAATGCACACTTGATAACTTTTTTTTTTATTTTTTTATAAAATGTAGAATATATACAGTAAATAATAGCTGATAATAAGAATAATTCATCCTAAAGCTTCATTAAGAGAAGAGTTTTTATTTTTTAATTTATAATGACATAGAAATCAACAATAGAAAATTAGGAATGGCTATTCAATTACATCATGGAAATGCAAGAAGAGACAAGTACAAGGACCACTGAGAAGGACAGCGGTACGAAAAATACTCACCACACAACTCAACCAACAACAACCTCAACCCGCATCCACATTTTGTAGGGTTATTTCACATTATTAGGTATAAGTAATTTGGTGCATCGAATCGTATACTAATATTTATATTATTTTTTTATAAAAAGAAAATAAAAAAAATATTTTATATTTAATATTGGCTTGCGATTTGGTGTGTGATATTACTTGAAAAAAATTTTTCCTTCCACATTTGACTCAAGTTTAAAGTATATAATTCCCAATTGAGCCTTTTCAGTGGACATGATGGTTCGGATGTATAATAGATCTGAGACATAATTTATTTGGATATAAGGAGATCAATATATAATATATAGTTTATTTATAGATTTTTTAATCTCTTTTTACTAATTTGTTTTAAAATTGATATTAGTTATTTGGATTCTAAAATTAAAATAAAAGAATATCCAGTAGTTTTAATGAAATGACATAATTTTATTTATTTATTTAGTATAAAATTGGTTATAAAATACCTTTACATTAGCGTTTCAATAAGGCATAAAGAGCATTGCTTTATTGGAATTATCATACACTTTGGGCCAATTGATCTGCCATAAAAGGGGTCTCAGAAACTGGACTTGCCTCCCGTTCAAATTTATTGGGAAAAAAAAAAAAAATTGTATTTTTCATTCTCACAAACCACACATCACTTTTATTTTAATTTATTTTTTTATTTTTTCTATAACAAGTATATAATGTATGAATGATAAGTAGAATAACTCAATTAATTTAACAAAAATAATAAAAAAAAAAATTAAAATATATAAAATGTATGGTGTGAGATGATGAGTAACATCCCTCTTTGTCAAATGGTATAACTTCAACGTTAGATGGCAGTCTGATGGTGCTGGAACGAGTGTCTTAGGTGGTTTCATGAGCATACCTAGTTTGGATATTGAGAATATTTTAAATATTTTTATAATAACTCATTATTATTTATTATTTTATTATTATTTTTTATTATTATTTAATATTCTATGATTATTTTTTTATTACTATTCACAAAATAGCGGAAAATACCTGAGATACTTTCGTATAATCAACTTCCTTCAATATAGTTCAGAAGGCCAAACTTTCAATTAGAATTGAATAGTCTAGCTTACAGCAGCTAGTTAAGAGCATTCTGAGAGCACTGACTGATACGGCTTAGCCATCGTAAAAACATCTTGGCCATTAGTTACTGTTCAACACCATATTTAGATGGAACTGTCCCACAGTGGTCTTATTTCTATATCTTATTTTCTTTCTCGAAAAGTATGAAAATGAAAATATAAAAGTAGTTAAAAACTAAATAAAAAACTTGCATAAATATAAATTTCTTCTCTCATTTTTCAAATGGAAAACAACAGTAGTAACTATAGGTTTGGAGTGGTGAGTTGGATGAATTACTTGAAATGTGAATTTCTTTATTCAATACCAATAATCTAGTTCAACTTTCCCTACTTTCATATATGAGAAAAAATCATAAAAATATTACTACATATAAAATAGAAATAGAATCTCGATAATTTGCTACATACATGGAGAAAAAACATTGTAAAAATATAATTTAATATATGTTTCAGATTTTTTACAATAATGTTTCATAAAATAATGTCTATCCATTATTATTTGTGTAATGAAATATTTAGAATTTAATTTTTTCATAAAGACTATCAAGTGATATTTTAGAATGTCACTTTTTATTCTAGTAAGTTAGTTTATTAAGTTTTATGTAAAATCTAGATATTTTCGTGTCATATTAAACATATAATGTTATAATTGAGACCTCAAATAATTTTTTTTCTTACTTAATAAAGTCTAGAGGATAAAACCTCTCAACTATTTTTCATATAGATTATCAGTTTTAGATGATTTTTCTTGTATTAATTTCAATTTAGACTCTATACATTTAAGAAGCCTATTATTGTATAACAAAAAACTCTGGGGTCCATATTAATAAGTTTATTATTTTTCTTCTTAATTTTAATTTAATTTTAGTGAGACTACATCCTTAAAAATAGATATTATATAGAAATTATACAAAATTTAGGAACTATAAGAAAAAAAATTGGAGAGATACATTTATAAGTATATTGAAAATCTAGAAAATTTTAAAAAGTATATGGGGATTCGCACCATAGGCCAAAACAAGAGAAATAGTTATCACTAGCCCACGGAGGTGATTCAGGCAACGATAATGCTGTTGAAAGCCCATGATGGTGGTTTGGGCATCGATATGGTGCTTGAACGTTTGTCCACGATAAATATATAAAGAAAGAGACGCACGAATTTACATGGTTCAATATAAAAGTCTACGTCCATGGGTTGTTTGTGGTAGAATCCATTATGATGAGTAATTTTACAGTCTCTCATGATCTCGTATATCTCTTAGTACAATGGAGAAAAGTAGAAGACCTGGAGGTTGAAGGAGATGTCATCTTTCTGTGGAGAGGAAATTTGAGGTGTCTTGTGCATAGTGGAATCCTCCTAAATTTGAGGAGATTCTCTCTCTTTATAGATGTCTAATTCTTTTTTTGAACTGATTGAGCCACACTTGCCTTAAGAAGTCGTTTTCTTTTATGTAGTCAACTTGCCTTATATCTAGGCTTGATTCTTGGCCTTATTCTTGAACTTGATTTTTGATGGATAATTTTATCCTCAACAGTAGCATTACTTAGCATTAAATGATTAGAAAATATTTATCAATTATTATTTATCATCTAATGGTTATGTTGAAACTCTAAATTGCTTAATGTGGTTAATGCCTCCAACTCATATGCCAAGATTTGTAAAAGAATTATAAAAAACTTGAAACGACACATAGAAGGAATGTAAAGAACACAAAAGAATTTATGTGGTTCGATCCTAGTAATCTACATCCACGAAAGCAACAGTCAAGAGACTTTTCTTTATTGATTATCAAATACAAACTTGAGATTACAAGAACACTCTCTCATGCACACCTCACACTTTCTTAGAGTCTTACTGCAAATGTTCTCTCTTTTTCTTTCATGTATTCTCTCTGTATCAATCATACCTCAAGTACAATTTAAAGGCCTCTATTTATAGAACTTAAGTTGTAATAGAAAAACCTGTAACAGAAGGATAAGTTCCTATTTCACAAAAACAGTCCAATACTTGAGTCTTTCCACATGTGCAGCCATGTGCACATGTGCTTTTCTCTAAATGGTTGACACTAACATAACAATTTTCCACCTTGAAAATCATTTAGACCTTCCAAGCTGCCTTTTCCCCTATTTGACTATTACTGCAGATCCCCTCTAAGTGGCTTGGCAATTTTTCATATTGATCAAGTTCAAGCAATGTCTGAACTTGACTGTTGGTAGTGACTTAGTCATCATGTCAGATGGATTTTCTTCGGGATCTTTTTTACTCCAATCTTTCCAGCTAAAATGATGTCCCTTACAAAATGTTTTGACCTTTCTTGATATACCTAATTTTTAGCGAGGTGAATGGTGCTCTGATTATCATAGTAGACTGTGATATTCCCGTCAGACATGCCTAACTCATTAGATATACCTTTCAGCCATATAGCCTCCTTGATTACCTCAGTCATGGCAATGTATTCAGCCTTCGTTGCCAATAAGGCAACAATTGGTTGCAAATTTGCCTTCCAACTGATGGCTCCTCCAAAAGCTGTAACCACAAAATCTGTTAAAGATTTTCTGGGGTCTATATTTCCAGCATAATCAGAGTCCACAAAGCCTTTTATTTCTCTTCCCTTTTGTGAGTTTCCACCAAGCTTCAATCCCAAACAAGCTATACCAGACAAATACTGAAACGCCCATTTGATAGCATGCTAATGAGGTTTTCTAGGGTTGTTCATGAATCTACTAACTATACTAACATCATAGGTCAAGTCAGGTCTAGAACATACCATAAAATACATTACATTTTCCACCATAATAGCATAAGGTATTTTATGCATAAACTCTATTTCTTCATTTGTTTGAGGAACTTGTGTGATTGACAGTTTTGTGTGTTGCTCCATGGGAGTGCTTACAGATTTTAAATGATCCATACCAAACCTTTTAAGAATTTTTGAAATGTATGTCTTTTGTGATAAGTAGAGTAGCATTTTCTTCCTGTCTCTTACTATTTCCATTCCCAAGATTCTCTTGACAGGTCCTAGTTCTTTCATTTCAAATTTTGACTTCAGTAAGCACTTGACTTGTTCAATTAGATTGGAGTCTTTACATGCAATTAGCATGTCATCTACATATAACAGTAGATATACTAAGCTTCCCCAACTTTCTTATAATACACACAACTATCATACCCACTTCTCTTGAACCAATTTTCAACTATATGTGAATCAAACCTTTTTGTACCATTGCCTAGGGGACTGTTTAAGTCCATATAGGGATTTCTTGAGTAAGCACACCTGATTGTTGCTGTTCTCATTCGAATACCTTTCTAGTGGTTGCATGTATATGACCTCATCGAGGTCTCTATGTAAGAAGGCTATTTTTACATCCAATTGTTCCAAGTGCAAGTCTTCATAGGCAGTGTAAGCAAGTAGTAGCCTTATGGAGGTGTGTTTGACCATTGGAGAAAATATTTCATTGTAATCAATCCCTTCTCTCTATGTAAACCCCTTGGCTACCGATCTTGCTTTATACCTTAGACCCTCAAACCCTGGTATGCCTTCTTTTCTCTTATAAATCCACTTAGATCCTATCAATTTTTTTTTCTCTGGTTTAGTAACCAGTACCCATGTTTTACTTTTGTTCAGAGACTCCATTTCTTCTTGCATTGCAAGTAACTATTTATCAGCCTCCTTTCTACCCATAGCTTCTTGATAATATTTTGGATCTAAATCCACTACCTCTTCAACAACTGTCAAAGCAAATGTTGTCAACTCAGCATACCCATATCTTTGAGGTGGCTTAATAACTCGCTTTTGCCTATCACTTACCAGGTTATAAGAGTTTACTCCACCTTGATGTATGTCATCTGAGCTTGATTCCTCAATTTTCCCAACTTGATCACCTAGTTGAACTGGTGTGGTTTCTCCTTGTTCCACCTCAAGTTGCATACTGTCAGAGACAAGGTTCTGTGTTATTTCAGTTGTTTCCTTTTGTACTCGAGCCATTTGTTGTTTATTGAAAGTCACATCCCTACAAATCATACACTTTTGTTTTCCATGTTCATCAACCCACAATTTGTAGCCTTTGACCATTTCTGGATATCTCACAAAGATGCACTTGAGTGCTCGAGGTTCTAGCTTGTCTGTTCTTGAATGAGCATAGGCAACACAAACAAACACTCTCAAGTAGTCACACCTTGAGGGTTTTTCTGACCACATTTCTTGAGGGGTCTTAAAGTCAATTGTTGACGAGGGACTTCTATTTATCAAATACTGTTGTAGCAATAGCTTCTGCCTAAAATGATTTTGGCAGGCCAGAGTTTGATAGTAGGCACCTTACCCTCTCCAAAATGGTCCTGTTCATTCTTTCAGCTAGACCATTTTTGTTTAGGGGTTTCTCTCACTGTCTTGTGCCTAGCCAGCCCCTCCTTTTGACAAAAAGTGTTAAACTCCTTTGATAAGAACTCTAGTCCATTATCAGTTCTGAGTTTCTTCACCTTCCTACCCACCTGGTTTTCAACTAAAGTTTTTCATTCCTTGAACTTAACAAAAGTATCACTTTTGTTTTTAAGGATATAGATCCATACCTTTCTTGAGTAGTCATCTATGATGGATAAAAAATAGTTTCCTCCACCATGAAAACTAACCCTTGTAGGTCCTCACAAGTTTGAATGGATATAGTCCAGAACATGTTTGGTGTGATAGATTGCAGGCTTGAAACTGGTCCTTGTGGATTTTCCAAGTATGCAGTCTTCATAAAATGGTAGTTCTCCCAATTTTTTCTCAACTAACAGGCCTTGCTTCTGAAGTTTTTGAAGACCCCTTTCATTGACATGCTCCAGTCTCCTGTGCCACAACACAGCCATGTCATCCATTTTGATATGAACAGATGATGCCTCACCACATATTGTTTTCCCTATCAGTGTATAGAGGCAATTATTTTATGATGCCTTTCATTATTATTAAAGATCACCTTGTCACCTTAAATACTCCTGATTCTGACTTGAAAGAGCACCCAAATTGGTCAAGCATCCCAAGAGAAATTAAATTTCTCTTTAACTCTGGTATGTATCTTACTTCCTTCAGTAGCCTTTCCATACCATCATGTAGCTTCAATCTGACTGACCCTATTCCTAGAATCTTGTAGGTCTTGTTGTTACCAAGGATCACCTGCCCTCCATCTACTTCAGTGAAGGTCTCAAACCATGATTTCGAGGGGCACATGTGAAATGAACACCCTGAGTCTAAACTCCATTCTTTGCCAGAATCTACCTCAGAGACATTCAACACTTCAACACTGTCATATCCATCTAATACAACAACAGCGTTTCCTTCTCCCTTAAGTTTGTCTCCAAGGTTTTGTTTCCTCTCAGGGTAGTCTCTTTTAAAGTGCCCCTCTTTGTGGCATACAAAACACTTGAGTTGTTTCCCTTTTGATTTTGACCTTGATTTGTTATTCCTTCTCTTGTGACTTTGTTTTTCTGCTCTACCCCTTACTGTCAAACCTTCCCCAGTTTCTATTTTTGTGTCAACCTTGTTTTGCAATTCTCTTGAGGGCAAAATAGACTGCACTTCATCTAAGGTCAAGCTTTCTCTACCATACATTATAGTTTCTTTAAGATTTGCATATGAGGTGTCTAAAGAACTTAGTAACATAATAGCTTGATCCTCATCATCAATTTTAATGTTTATGTTTGCAAGATCCAAGATGATCTTGTTAAACTCATCAAGATGTTCTTCTATAGACATACATGTGGTCATTTTGAAGGTGTAAAACTTGGTCTTCTTATGGAGTCGATTTGCCAAGGATTTGGTCATATAGAGGCTTTCTAACTTTAGCCAAACCCCTACTGCTGTCTCTTCCTTGGTAACCTCTCTCAAGACTTTGTCACCAAGAAAAAGAATTAGAGTGCTGTGGGCCTTCTGCAAGATCTCAGTTTTTATTTTTTTAGGCAAAGAACTCATTTTCTTTTCACCAAGAAGTGCATCCTGAAGGCCCTGCTGAACTAGAAGAGCTCTCATCTTGATCATCCATAACCCAAAATCATTTTTTCCATTAAACTTCTATACATCGAACTTGGCATTTCCCATCTGAACCTAAGCTCTTGATACCACTTGTTGAAACTCTGAATTGCTTACTGTGGTTAATGCCTCCAACTCAAATGCCAAGATTTGTAAAAGAATTATAAAGAACTTGAAACAACACATTGAAGGAATGTAAAGAACACAAAAGAATTTACGTGGTTCGATCCTAATGATCTACATCCACGACAGCAACAGTCAAGAGACTTTCCTTTATTGATTATCAAATACAAACTTGAGATTACAAGAACACTTTCTCATGCACACCTTACACTTTCTTAGAGCCTTACTGCAAATGTTCTCTCTTTTTCTCTCATGTATTCTCTATGTATCAATCATACCGAAAGTACAATTAAAAGGCCTCTATTTATAGAACTTAAGTTGTAACAAAAAAAATTGTAACAGAAGGATAAGTTCCTATTTCACAGAAACAGTTCAATACTCGAGTGTCTCCACAGGTGCAGCCATGTGCACATGTGCTTTTCTCTAAATGGTTGACACTAATATAACAGATTAGATACTACAGTACAAAAAATTAAAAGAATGATGGATAAGGCTGTGTTTGGTTGGCAAGCATATATCAATCCATTTCAGACAAATCATTGATGAGATTTACTACTTTTTCAATTTTCTATAAAAATGTTAAACTCATCTTAACCTAGTTCATACATTCAAACACAAATCTCAACATATTTATATTCAAATATATCTTAATGGGATCCACAAAATACTATTATTCACATATCAACTCAGATTATCTGAAATCACCTTTACATCTAAACGGAGCCTAGTGTATTGTTATTGGGCCTAGACCTGCAACCTGAACAAACCAAGTTGGGTTTGGACCTGACCCGACTCGGCTAGTTAAAAAAACGCACCAACCTGAACCAAACTGACCCGGACCATTTGGGTAGGGTCAGGCCCGAATATACATCTTTGGTGCAGTAGAATGCTGGTCAAGCGGCCAGGGACATGGAGAAAGTGTTGGAAATTTCAATGAGTGAGATTGTCAAAGAGAACCCACCACTCCCAACTCCATCACCACAACCCATATTCTCCAAGCAGTTCTTTCGTCGCCATGACCGTGATTTAATGGCATGCTCTTGGTCATGGTTTCTTCTGGACATTGTTTTCTACAGCAGCAACCTCTTCTAGTCTCATATTTACGAACACTATCTTTCTAGAAAAAAGATGTGAATGCCTATAAAGAAAGAGAATGATGATGTACTTATAAATCAACTGCCTTTGGACAGATCTCTATTTATAAAATATGTTGGAAAGGAACGATGTTCTCTTCCAAAACCCCAGCCCCCATTGTTTCCCTCCTCCCCTCTCCAACCTCCTCATTGCCCTCAAGATTTCCCTTCCATCTTTGCCCTCTCCACCTTCCCTCTCTCTTTCCTCCTTTTCTCCCTCTCCCTCTACGTCCAACCCATTAAATCCCACGTCTACCACCTCGAGGCCATCACCACCATTCTCATCGACACCATCTCGCTCTTGTACAATAGGTCTTTGGCTTTCTCCGTAAATCCAAAACCAAGTCATATGGAAGGGGAAGGAGAAGAAGGAGGCAGGGGTAGGGTTTGATGTAGAGGTGAAAGAGAAGCTTAAAAACGAGTTTTAATAGTCGGGTTACAAATGATGGCCGACATTCGTCAGGTTCGATGGTGGCGAAATCAACTTTTGATGTCAACCCAACTTTATTGGGTTAGGTCCAATTGGGTCATGCGGGTTGATCTGCCCATTGGGCTTCTTGCACAGGCCTAGTTGGACCCAACTCAACTCCTCTCAAACCAATCGATGAGACTTATTACTTTTTCAAATTTTTATAAAAAAAGTTAAACCTATCACTATCTACTTCATACATTTCAACTTAAAAATGTTAAATCTATTTTAATTAGATTTATAAAATATTATTATTTATAACTCAACTAAATTTATCTCAACATTTAAACGCAAAACTCTTCTTTTGAAAGTCTAATATTTTTTGTTTGATTTTTTTTTTCAAGTGTCGTTGAAAAATAGAAAGCATGCACAGGCCTTGCTTTCCTGCTATTATCCCAAGTTCCCAACTCAGAGTATGGTAAAGAGTTGTGGTGTATGAGCTGGTGGGGGATGCTGAAGGTCGGTCTCCTGTATGCCATACAATCTAAAACGTGTTACGCGCCGATGCGTGGCATTTATACCCGCCGTCAAGGCGCGTGGACTTGTTACTACCCCTCCTCACTTTAAAATTTTAAATTAAGCCAGTCCGTGAGTTTGTCCACTTCTGCCAGGTCATACTAAATTGACACCCCTCCATGTGTTTATTTACGTGGCATTGCCACTCTTAGTTTTTCATTTGTCCTCAGACAGTCCTGACGACTGTCAGCTTATGCAGGTTAAAATGTCTTTATAATACCGCTTTATATTTTAATTTATTTGCGATGAATAAAAATCGACACGAGGGTATCTTTTTCAAAAAATACATTAAAGACAAACCTACACCAAACTAAATATTAATAAAAAAATAAAAATTAAACAATATTGGAAATGATTTGAAAATTCAAACAATATAAGGCCTATCGAGAGTAAATGTTAGTATGACTTTTAAACGTGTTTTTTAAATATGTTTATTTATATATATATTTTTTATTTTATTTTATTTTTATTTTATTAATTATTAAAAAAATGACTATTAATAAATTTATATTTATATTTATTTATTTTAATAGTTATGGATGTTTAAAAGAAAAAAAAATCTATTTACATGACATTGTGTATATTTGAAATGTACATTTAGATATCGTTTAAATAGTAAGATGAGATAAGTTAAAAATTAAATAAAATATTATTTTTTAATATTAATATTATTTTTAACTTTAAAAAAATTATAATATTTATTATATTTATATAAAAATTTAAAAAAGTTACTAACAACGATAACGAATAAGGTGCATTTAGCATCATCCTTCTTGGAGTTGAAGGTTCCGAGGTGGCTGACCACCCCTAGGCTAGGAGTGACTTGGATGTAGGGCTGGGCTCCGACTCCGACTCCGAACTGGAGTCGGAGTCCGACTCCGATCGGAGGTCGGAGCTCTGACCTCCTATCGGAGCTCCGACCTCCTATCGGAGCTCCGACCTCCTATAGGAGCTCCGACATAAGATCGGAGCTCGACGTGCGCTCGACGTGCGCTCGAGGTTCGCTCGACTTCCGCTCAACCGAACCTCTCTGGAAGAGGTTCGCTCGACTTCCGCTCGACCTGTCGCTCGAGCAGAACTCTTCCAGAGAGGTTCGCTCGACTTCCGCTCGACATGTCGCTCGAGCCAATGTTCAATACAACGTGTGCTCGACTTGCGCTCGACACCTCGCTCGAGCGAAAGTGTACAGTAAAAAAAAATTCAGAGTCGGAATCGGAGCTTCTTGGAGCTCCGACTCTGACTCCGACTCTGAATAGATATTCGGAGCTACTCCGAATTCCGATGACTCCGACGAAGTCGGAGTCGGAGTCGGAGCGGAAGTCGGACGGAGTCGAAATTTTCAGAATTTTGCACACCCCTACTGGGATGGACTCTGGCTTCATCTCTTTGAGAGAGATGTCTTCATATTTTTAGTATATATTTTAATTTTTGTTTTTTTACTCATTATTGAAAATGATTTGGCGGTTGTTTGTTTTTTTTAAAAAAAAAAAAAAAAAACACGACAAGCTTAATTTTAAGACTTTCTATTTGGTGGTAATAAACTCGAAAAATATTATTTTAAAAAAAAACAAACACGACAAGCTTAATTTTAAGACTTTCTATTTGGTGGTAATAAACTCGGAAAATATATAATAAACTCCAACATGTGAGGAAATAATGGGCTGATCATTGTACATGTTTTGGGTTCTTAACAAACCGAGCAACTTGTGATCAACAGTTTGAATTTGATTATTCGAACTCGATTCATTTAATAAACGAAATATTCAGAAACATTAATATTGATTGATTCGAATATTAACAAGTAAAACTCCTGTAAAATAGTTTAGGCTTCAAACTTCCTTATGCCAATCTTAATTGCCTTCAAATGTAGCTATTTTTTTTTTTTTTTTTTGAAATAAACCATTCCTCATTCATTAATATAAACTGTTTGGTCAATACAAAGGTTATCAATCTGTAAACTATTTAAGACAAACAATGGTGCTTCTTCTATCCATATTTTTTCCTCTACAGTATGTAACGCAGCTCTAGCTAGTTTATGAGCTACTACATTTGTGCCTCTATGTGAGTATTTAACTTTCCAACCTATCCAGCCTTTGATCACCATCTTCAACTCTTCAATAATACTGCCATAGAAAGATAAGTCTTCATCTTGATTGTTCACAGCATTTATCACAATCTGTGCATCCCCCTCGAAGATTACTTTGTCAAAGTTGAGATCTCTACATAAATCCATTGCTGTTCTTAGAGCATAACACTCTGCTAGAGCTGGTTCAACCACATCTTGCTTCTGAGCATGACATGTTGCCATGACCTCTCCCTTCTCATTTCTTATTATGACCCCGGCACCCATCTTTCTTGCTTTAACATCCAAAGCTGCATCCCAGTTTGCCTTAACCCAACTCTGTTCTGGTGGAAGCCATTTTTCACCTCCCATTGCACTGCTATTTCCCCTTTGTCCCATTACCTGAGTTTGAACCTGATGAAACTCATTCATGCAAACTCCTCATAATGGCAGCTGGGACTGGTGAACTTCTGTTCAAAAATGAAAGCATTCCTTCTGATCCACAAACTCCTCATAATGGCAGCTATTGCTTCCATTTCAGTTTTATGGAGCTTTTTTGTCAAACTCTCCCACAAACTCAATAAATCAGTTTCTTCTTGTATCTTCCATTTCTGCACTATTTTAAGAAACCCCGCCCACACATCATTGGCAGCAGGGCAATACCAGAGAACATGCATTACAGATTCCTCCTCTTGGAGGCATATTGGACACATTGAGTCATTACTAATCTTCTTAACAAATAAATTCTTCTTTGTCGCCAACAAATCATTAGCTGCCCTCCACATAAACATTTTAACTTTCCCTGGTATGTTCAGCATCCAAATATGTTTCCATCGACCATCTGATTCATCCCCTCTTGAGTACTCCCCTTGTGCCCTTTTTGTTCTTCCTTGCTCCAAGTAATATGCACTTTTAACACTAAACAAGCCTTTAGTAGTAGGCCCCCAAAACATCTTATCCTCCACCTCATTTCTGCTCAATGGAATACAACAAATCTGTTCAGCTTCTTCTTTCATAAAGATTGCTCTGACTAAGTGCTCATTCCATTCCTTCTTTCCCTCAACCATAAGGTCGCAGACCTTAGCCTCTCCATTCAAAATTGTAATTGGAGACTGAACACAGAAAGTGGATGGGGTAGTCAGCCATTTACTTCCCCAAATTTGGATCCTCTTCCCATTACCTACCCTCCATCTTAGCCCCTCTTTTAATAAGCCCATAGAGCTCCAAACACTCCTCCATATCAATGAAGGAGAATGCCCCAGCTTTGCCTCCAACAGATTGGAATATCTAAAATATTTTTCCTTATAAATCTTGGCAGTTAGAGAATGAGGATTGTGTAATAATCTCCATCCTTGCTTTGCCAACAAAGCTGTATTAAAATTCTCTAGATTTCTGAATCCCAATCCTCCCTTACCTTTTGATTGCCCCATTTTCTTCCAACTCCTCCAATGAATACAACTCTCTCTTTGCTGGTTGCCCCACCAAAATTTAGCTAGCAAACCATTTAGTTCTGAGCAAAGCTTCTTTGGTAGTCTGAAAACACTCATGGTATAGGAAGGGACAGCTTGCAGCACAGCCTTTATCAAAATTTCTTTTCCTGCACTTGAGAGAAAGGAGTTCTTCCAACTATTAATTTTTTGCCATATTCTTTCTTTTAGGAACCTAAAAGTGTTGTACTTCGAATTTCCCACCAGAGTAGGAAGTCCCAAATACTTTTCATAGCTCCCTTTCACCATATCCCCACCTTCCCTCAAAATCTTGCTTCTGGTCTCAGAATCAGTATTAGAACTGAAAAAAATGGCTGTCTTATCCTTATTAAGAAACTGACCAGAGGCTCTCTCATAAGAGCTAAGGATCCCTTTCAATTTTATCCACTCCTCAACATTGGCCTTGCCAAATAGAACACAATCATCTGTAAAAAGCAGATGATTAATCCTCAGCCCCCCCTCACAACTGATACTCCTCTAGTAATTCCCTGTTGATCAGAAAAATTCAGCAAAGCACTTAGTCCTTCTGCACACATTATAAACAGGTAAGGGGATAGTGGATCCCCTTGCCTTAATCCCCTTGAAGGATATATTTTAGCACCTGGCTCACCATTGACCAAAACTGAATAAGTAACTGAGGAAACACATCTCATAATAAGATGTATCCACTTGCTACAAAAACCCAGTTTTACCATTATAGCTTCCAAAAAAGCCCACTCAATTCTGTCATAGGCCTTGGACATATCAAGTTTGATGGCCATGCTACCCTTCTTGCCTGACCTCCTCCCCTTCATAGAGTGAAGAACCTCGTATGCCACCATTATGTTGTCAGTAATAATCCTTCCAGGTATAAAAGCACTCTGGTTGGATGATATTATACTCGATAACACTCCTTTCAGCCTGTTTACAATAACTTTCGAGACAATTTTGTAAATTACATTACAAAGGCTAATTGGCCTGTACTCAGTAACAAGTAAAGGGCTTTTTGTCTTGGGGATTAGAGCTATATAAGTGAAATTAATAGAAGAGATCAGAGAATTACCATTGAGAAAATTTAGCACTGCATTGCAAACCTCATCACCAATTGTTTCCCAATGGTTTTGATAAAAACAAGCCCCAAAACCATCAGGGCCAGGTGATTTCAAGGGACCCATCTGTTGGATAGCAGCCTCTATTTCCACTCTGCAGAATGGCCTAACCAATCTGTTGTTCATCTCACTTGAGACTCGAGCCTCCACATGCTGCACACATTCTGCAATGTCTTCTTGGCTTGGCCTTGATGAGGTAAACAGGTTATTGAAAAAGTTATTAAAAGCCCCTTCAATTTCTTCTTGTTTGTTGAATATCATTTTTTGCTCATCCATGACTTTTTTAATAACATTTTTCCTTCTTCTTTGTGATGCACAAGCATGAAAAAATTTGGTATTTCTGTCCCCCATTGCATACCAATTTCTTTTTGCTCTTTGTTTCCATTTTAGATCTTCCTTTTCAAGCAATGCCCCTAACTCCCTCTGAACCCTTTTAATCTCTGCAACATTAAAACTGCTCTCTTCATCTTGAAGCTGTTTCAATAACTCAGTTTTCTCCTTAATATCTTTTGATCTGTCTGAACTGGTCTGTCTACTCCACCTTTGAAGGGCTGTTTTACAAGACTCTAGCTTAGCCTGGATCTTTTGACTTTGTGAATTCCTATGCATTGAATGCCAAGCCCCTCTAATGACTTCCTCACAACCCTCCTCCATAACCCAACTAGCTTCATATCGAAAGACCCTTCTCTTCCTCCAAACCTTATCACCTCTCTTCTTCATAGTCAAAAGGATTGGCCTGTGGTCTGAGCTTCTACTAGTCAGCACTTCCACATAATGATCATTGAACACTTGTGACCATTTTGAATTAGCCACTGCCCTATCTAGCCTTTCTTTTGTAAATGTCTCATCTTCATGCTTATTACTCCATGTAAACTTATTCCCTCTCCATCCAAGATCAAATAAATTCCCCCCTTCTAGTGCTGATCTGAACCCTTCCATTTGTCTCTCTGATCTTGGCCTACCTCCCATCTTCTCATCATTTGAAACAATCTCATTAAAATCTCCTATTACACACCACCCTTGATTGGAGTTTGGTTTTAATGCTTTTAGCAAGTTCCACGCTTCTTCTCTTCTGTTGGTAACAGGCTGGCCATAAAAACCAGTCATTAACCACTTTTCCCCTTCTCCTTCTTCTGAGATCCATGCACTAATATGCCTTTGTGAAAAGTTTTGTATCTCTACCTCTATTCTGCTTTTCCACCATAGAGATAAACCTCCCTTTGATCCCACTGATCCCACAACAAAACATCCCTCACAGCTAAATCTCTTCTTCAATCTCACACACTGCTCACTTTTCAACTTAGTCTCCATAATGAATATCACATCTGGGTCCTTTTCCTTCACCATAAGGCAAAGATCTTGAACTGTCCGAGGGTTCCCAAGCCCTCGGCAGTTCCAACTAAGGATTTTCATTGGGAATGGTGGGGCTGTTGAACAGCCACCACCATGCTTATTGAAGAATTGTATTCCTCCCCCTCTCCACTTTCACTATCCTTTTGTTCCTTCAACCTCTTTATAGCTCCCCCCTCTTCCCCTTCATACCTTCTTTTTTTAACTAATTGCTCACCTCTGTTTATTACATTTTTTCCTTTTTCTCTAGCCCTTCTCTTCCATTCTCCCTTCTTGATAATTAAATCTTGTATTGTTTCATTCAGATCTCCCTTCTGCTCCTCATCCACTAATATAAGCTCCTTTTCATACCCTACTCCTTCCTTCATTACTTCCTCCCCATTGGTTCTTTTCTTTACTGCTTCTACTTGTTTATTGCTAATCACTTCCCCATTTAACTTTCCCTCCTTCTCATTTTCCTTTGCACTTATTTCCTCTGACTCAACCTCACTCAGTCCCTCTTCCATTCCATTAGTTTTTCCTCCATTTAACCCTTTCTTTCCTTTTTCGATATTTGCAACATCATCTCCCTCCACCTGAATATGCCCACCCTTACCTACATTATTCTTCATTAAATTGACAGATTCCCCTTCTCTTTTTATTTTTTCTCCTCTTTTCATATCTGCTCTTAACCATACCCCATACTGTTCAGTCCCTATATTTTTGTTTTCACAGCCTCCTTTCTCATGAATTAAACAACCGCAAGAGAAACAAAAACGAGGCAACTTTTCATACCTTATGGGGATCCAAAGTTTCTCTCCTTTCACATTGATGGTTCCGCCTCTAGCTAGAGGTTTTTGAAGATCTATCACAATCAGGACCCTCAGATATCTTCCCCAACCACTACCATCCTCTTTAACATCCACCTTCTCCACCACACCAATGGTATTGCCCAGCTGCCTTCCTCTATCTTCATTCATGCAGGACAGTGGCAGATTATGGAATTGGATCCAGAAACGCTCCTGCATGAACCTCAGCTTCTGTGGTGGTGTGTCTTCCTCAAAAAGTTTTAACGCAAACAGATGGTAATCAAAAGACCAAGGTCTTCCACTCCAAACACGATATTTGTCTGCTGGATTTGCAAATGTAATAGTGAATACATTTGTATCTACTTCTAGGAACTTAGCAGGTTTGCTTATTTTCCACACTCTCTTCATCGTGTTCTCCACCACTTCTTTGCTAATAGTTCTGTCCATACACACTTTCCCCACCAGGCTGCATTCTCCTCTGTAAGATATCTCCTCGCCAACTTCTTCATCAAAGACTATAGCAGCTTCTTCTTCTTCCAGCAGATTTAGCTTATTCCATTGTTCTTCTAAATCCTCCATTCTTTCTCCTTGTTCCTCCCTGTATTTTTCTGTAATTTTCCCACCCTCAGCGCCTTTCTCCACCGTATTCCTCCGTACTCCACTCCCTTTCCACTCATAAACCACCACCTAAATTCCGTTAGAATCTAGTGGGCCCCCCCACTCCACCTCAGGCTCCCAATCCGTGGGAGAGAGAGAGGAGAATTATACTGCATGCCAGTCTAGGTGTGTTAATGGTTCGGTCAATTGCCGATTCAATTTCTAGCTATTTTTCTAAATACACAGTGAAATGTGCAATTATTGACATATGTGAGGTGTTCAATAATGTCCTTATCGAGTAATGCTACGTATAGTCGTGGAGTACGTAAATGTCGTGAAGTCATTTTAAAAAAGAGTAGGATCTACTATTAAAAAATTAATTTCTTTTCATGTGAGTTCCATATTTATTTATTTTTTTAAAGTGATTGCATGACGCTTGCACACTCACGACTGCAAGTATCATTTCTTTTGTCCTAAATCCAAAGCTATTTCGCTTCGACTTTAAAAATAGATTTAGGCTAAGTTTGAATCTTAAGGTGATTTTAGATGATTTGAATTAATTTCTGAATAGTAATATTTTGTAAATTTCATTGAAATATATTTGAATGTAAATAAACTGTAATATGTATTTGAATGTATAAAGTAGATTGAGATAGATTTAACTTTTTATAAAAAATTGAAAAAATTACATCAATAATTAGTTTGAGATGGATTGAAGTGATATTAACATCCGAACATAGGCTGGGTTAAGAATTATTCTTATCTATTTTTTGATTGGATATTTAAAAAGAGAGATGATATTTATCATTCCTACAGCCACACCACACACAATAATATGATTTGTCATTTTATTTAGAAAAATTCTACTTATCATCTCACACTACACACTACACACTACACATAATTTTTTTTATATTTAGTTTTCTTACCAAATGTGTGATGTATGGATGATGAGTAGAAGAACTCAACTAAATTAAAAAGAAAAAAACTAAACAAAATTAAAAAATAAAAATAAGTGTGGTGTGTGGGGATGATGAGTAGTGAAATTTTTTATTATTTAAATATACATATTTATGTGTGTTTAAATATAATAAATATAATAAAAAAAATAAAAAATTATATATTGATATGTGACGGAAGAGATGATAAGGAGAATTTTTCATTTAAAAAACATTGGAAATGTTGATTCGCCAGTATGATTCCCTAGGCAATGGGGCACATTAAAGTGTCAATCCAAGAAGAGAGTCATGTTCAACGATCTTTGACGCTGAACTGCAAAGGAGGGAGGCACATCACATTCACCTCCACTTTTTCGTTTCTTGCTAATGTTGTTTTGACAGGAAGAATCTGGGTGGTCCATAATTTGTGCCGCCCACTCTTTAGGCTCAAGTAGCCTACTGGTTTGTACCCATTTGTGTCCATCCATTTCTTATATTTTCATTTATAACTCACTTTCTCAGGAGTCATGGTCTCACAGTCCATGCAGCCATGCTTGAGGAGGATAGGGGATCTTGGGGTCAGGTCCTAGTTTTCCAATCTTGAAAAAGCACCCGAAAAACCTTTCTAAATAATGCTAATGGCATTAAGTGGATCTCATGCTTCTTGTGTTACAAATAACATTTATGCATTGACTTTTGTAGTATATAACAAAATGTTAATTTTTCATTGAAATATAGAGGGGGGAAAGCAGCTTCTTGTACAAGAACCATAGTGCAAAGGAAAAGTAGTATTAGGAGTACTACTGCGAAAGCTCTTAAAACAAGTCTGCATGTCGAATGACGCGCTGGTTTGGATAGTGAAGTATTCTCAGAATAAGAGTTACTATTATTTATTATTTTATTATAATTTTTCACTACTATTTATTAATATTATATTATTATTTTTTTACTACTATTCACAGAATATTTAAGATCATCTCACTACCCAAATACAACATAGTGTACCTTCTTTAGTATCAATGGGTTTTAGGTGAATTTTTTTTCTTAATTTTATAAACAGCTTGTTTTATTCATAAATATCTATAAAGGAGAGAGAATACAATGAGAGCATCCTGTATACCAAGAGCATCCTGTATACCAAGAGCACAAGCAATTCTGTTTTTATTCCTACCAATGTGATTCACTACCCAAGTATCGAATCTAGCAAGCAAAGATCTTGTATAAGCAAGTATCATGTCCGTGCTAGTCCAAACCTCTTCAGAGCTTTTGATTCATTGAACTACCTGGCAACGCATCTCCTTCCAGAATAATATTTCTGAATCCCAAGTTGATGTAGGGGAATCCGAGTTTGATGAGGCTTCGCTAACAGATGCGACATTAAAAGTGCTAGACTACTTCGAGAAGGTAGACTAGCGCAAAACTTGTGAAAATAGATGAGTATTACTAGAATTTGGGTGAGAAGCAGTATTTGTCGAATTTGGCGAGGAACGACTTATTCCTTGTTAGGCGAGGAGACTTATTCCAGTTGGCGAGGAGAAGTTGTGGTGTCAATATTTTACCTATAACTTTGGCTACAGCCTATAGGTGTTAGAATTGCACATATGATCCCAAACTGGACTGGAAAGGTCTCTTCGGCATGCACATCATGGTCACCACGATTTGCCTGGTGGGCTCCTTGTCAACTCCAAAATTAGTTTTTTTCCTTTCTAAACGTCACTTTTAGTTAATTCTTTCATTTTTAGTTAATTTTCTTTTATGGTAATGTTTATTTTTTGTAACGATTTTATTCTGGATTCTTAAGCTAGATCTTAACCATAATTATCTTATTCCCTATTATATTGTTTGGCCTTTAATTACAATTCTTCATTTTCCCATGGCTATTTAAGCCCAGCTTGTGGGCTTCAAAGGAATATATTCAATTTATTTTATAATAAAACCCTAATCTCAGTGTTTCTCTCTGTTTGCGATTTTTCTTAATTTCAATCTTTAGCTTCCTTTATTTAACTAGCAATTAGAATAATCTCATATTTTGCCCCTGCGTCACAAGTCCTGGTAGAACAGCATGGCCTGAAGAGCATCAAGTGCCTCTGCTAGGGAAAAGGTCCATTTTTATTCTAAGTGTGGCCCTGACCTTGCCCTCCCAGTAACGTATGATAGCACCATTCCCAACCTTGCAATGAATTGTATCCAGAGTAGCATCCCATTTAAGTTTAAAAGTTCCTGGAGGAGGTGCCTGTCATTCTTCATTCATATGATATTTTGTCCTGGCACTAGTATCTGAAGTTGTGATTTATCTTAATTCAAACAATAAGTTCTTTGCTTGCTGCACTAGTGTGGAAGGATGTATGAAATTATCCTTGAAGATATACTCATTCCTCCATGTCTTCCTTATTTAATACAACAAGCATTTTCTCCACTTGCTGATCCTTAAAGACTTGGCTTTGTGATACACTCTTTTGAATACTGGTTGTGCATTGCCCCAATACATCACTAGTTGAAGTGCATTCCCACAAGACATGCTCCACTGTTTCAGGGTTTTGTTTACAGAAAAGGCACTCATGAGTGTCTACTACATTTCTTTTGAAGAGATTATTAGCTCTTGTTGGGTGGACATCTAGACATGCTCTCCTAAGGAAATTTTTGTTAGCGTTAGGAATCTGCAAGTGCCAAATCTTGGTCCACTCTTCTTGCTTTGTCTGTAGGGCTAAGGATAATCTCCATAGAGGTGATATGCACTCTTGACAGTAAAAATTCAAGTGGTAGTGCATCTCCAAATCAACTTATCAGGTTTGTTGCAGGTGCTTATAGGAATTGCTTTTATAAGTGCAGCTTCCTCTGTTGAGAATATCGCATTTACTAGGGACTTCTTCCACTGGTCATGTGTGTATCTGTGTCTATCAGATTAGAAACCTTGCCTAAATTAGAACGAAATAGATAATTACTGGTAGATTGACAATTCAATAGTCATGCAAAAATAAAAGAAAAAACAAAATGATATATGCTTCTCCGCTCAAATTAGAATGAAGTAGTTAATTACCGTTGGTTTTGAATACTATTAGTTAATGAGAAATAATACTTGCAGCCGTGAGTGTGCAAGGGCTGTACAGTCACTTTAAAAAAAGTGAATAAATATGAGACCCACGTGAAAAGAAATTAATTTTTTAATAGTAGACCTCACTCTTTTTCAAAGCGACTGCCCAACATTTATGCATTCCACGACTGTATGTAATATTACTTTTAGTTAATAGGCACCGAATCAATATCTTTTGGTAAGAATAATTACAAATTTGGATATACCTTTGATTTTTGATGTGATATGTTAAATTATAAAATTATTTTTATTATAAAATATAAAATAGATTTAATATATCATATCAAATTACGTCAATTAATAAATTTATTTTTATAAAAAAATTTTATGACAGTAGCACTTCTCATCTTTTTTCTAGAGTTGTTAGGACCTTTTTGAATTTAGAGTTGATTCTAACTCATCTCATTTAATCATTACAATTTTTTAAATTTTTATATAAAATATAATAAATAATTTAATTTTTAATTTTTATTTTAACTTATTTTATCTTAATACACCGTCCAAACTTCTCTTAAATGTCATGCTGATGCAAAAGCGAGTACGTACGTAATGAATCGGCAAGTTTGACCATCCATGAAGGGCAGCAATGCAAATGCACCAACCTACTCCAAAATCAGCCCATTTTTAAGTCAGAAATTGGGTCCCCTTTCCTTATTAGCACGCCATTTTTCTGTAACAACAAAATCTCCAATGGTAAACAAACTTGTTTTGGGTGTTAAGTGGGCTACCTGTTCACACTGTTTTTGACACCATTTATGCCAATAATGCTACTATTTTATTTCTACTTTTTTTTTTTTTTTCATTTTTTAATCTTACGTGTAGGTCTTCCGGCCCCACCTGTGACGCTGTAACACTATTTCTATTTTTATCGCATGGCATGAGCATCATTTCAATTATTGTCCAAATTTCAAAGTTAAAGTGTCAAAAAGATGCATAAAAAATACGGTTTGAATTCACATCTCATATTATTATTATTTATTAATTTTAATTCACAATTTATCTTAACTCATTTTATTATTATTCACAATTCATCTCAACTCATCTTCGAATCTAAACGAGGCCAAATTATTACATTTTTTTTTTGTTATTTTTGTGAATATTTCTTATATCATTAAATGTAAAATATAATTTATGTATATGTTTCTCTTACTCTAAGATCTAATATGGGTATTATTAAAATATCTCATTATTATTTATTATTTTTACATATTTTTTTATTATTATTCAATATTTTTTTATTATTTTTTACTACTATTTACAGAATAACTAAAATTATCTTACAAACCATTCGCAACTTAAATCTTAAAACATAAATAAAAATCTTGCGAGATCTTAATTCAAAATATGCCATTGAAATATTATACGCACACGAGGGCATATATTCTCTAACCCAATTCCGCGTTTCTTGGCTAACTTTTGATTAACTAATCGCTATTATATATGTTCTTAAGTTTTTGCTAACCACTACAATATTTTAGTGTAAAATTAAACCAAAAGGGGATCCATAATCATGCCAAAGGATTTGGTTTTGTTTTTTTGTTTTTATAGTATTGTTTTTATATTATTTATTACATGTAAATGATGCATCCCTTAGTAGGGCCATTAAAATAATTGATCGTGATCTATATATTATAATAAAATGACATTTATTTTTAAGGTCTCCTCGGATTGTGGGTTGATCCTTAATGTCATGTGTTGGTCATATGGCCAATTCCAACAAAAATTTGTAGGAAGCCATGCAAGAAACACATGGAATATGCAAATCATCGAAGTCTATAAGTTTTACGCGTACTCTTTTTAAAAATAATGATGTTTATTATTAAAAATTAAATTTTTCATATTAATCTCAAATTTATTCACTTTTTTTAGAAAGAGTGTACATTAAATTAATACTTGCGTACTCTAAAATTGTAAATATGATTTATCAAATCATATGAGTTGATATCACCAGATTTTAAATGATTATACGTGTATGATTTTAATTGATAGTACTTGAAATATGTTAGATCAATAGATGTGATTTGAAATGATAAAATTTTAAATGAGAAATAACTTTTTATTTATAATTATTTTCCTTAAACTTTTGTTGAAATATTCGAATGTGTGAGGTCTTTGAGTGGCATCAACCGTCACCTATATCCCCACCACTACATAAGATTTGAATACTTAGGAACATTCTGATTATTTTATATCTATTTTCCTTTCGGAGTTTTTTAATCTGTTTTTTCTTAGTTTTAATATATCTTTAAATAAAGATCACGTCATGTCATGCGAACTTTATTTTTTTTTAGAATAAATGTGTCATATTGCATTTTATAATTAATAAAGTCATGTCATGTGAACTTTTTAAATGTGTCGTTATCTGTCATAAGAAAAAAAAAAAAAAGTTAAAAATGGATGATTATTTCAAATAAAACCCATAGGGATAATTCACATGAGGATGATTTATAAAATTTTAGCTCAGGGCTTGTTTGGATAATGAGGCATTCTTGGATATTTTTAAAAATTTTTATATTGTTTTTAAACATTACTTAAATACAAAACACTTTTTAATTTCAAATTTTTTATTTTTTTATTAAATCATTACTTAAGTCATTATCCAAACATAAAATTCAATATAACTTTTTTAGATTTTCAAATAAAACACAAAATAATACAACTTTTTCAAATTTAAAAACAAAATTAAAAATATATATGTCAATAAAATTTATAATTTTTTTATTTAATTTTTTTTTCTCATTTCCCAAAACCAATTAAAACATCTTAACTTAAATAATGACACTACTATTTAGTGTATTCACAAATAATTGTACTGTTATTCACAACATGATGAGATATTTTAAATGTCCAAACAAGTCCATGTATTTTATTTTAAAAAGGTAGAAGAAATCTTGAACCCATATGGGAAAATTAACTTTTTTCTTTCTTATGGCGGAGTCCCTTTTATTCAAAGGGGTGCACATATTTACACATTCTAAAATTGTATATAACATTAATTTTAATGCAAATATGTTAACAGCCATATTGGTACACTTAGTTAAGTTCACGAAAATAAAAAGTAAAAATATCCACGATATTAAGTAGGTGATTAAGTGGATATTTTAGTAGCGGTGGCAATTTGTGTTTACAGGTCATGTTTGTATCGTATCAAGTTATGAATATTAGATTATATGAGTTAACCTAAACACGTTTTGTTTAATTAAATTGGTCAGACCCTAAAATCTTAACATGACCCATATAAATAACAGGTGACATAACATGACTCGTTTAATAATTAAGTTTTATTGAGTTAGCTTAGACATGACCTATTTAACCTCTTTCGTGTAAATGGGTTCAGCTAACCCGTATAATTATTTTTTTAATCCAATTAATATAATTTCATATATGATACAAAAATAACTCTATAAATAATTCATAATTACAATTTGATTCATGATAAAATAGTGTATTATCAGTATTCAAACTAATGATATATAAAAAAAACTAATATTTTCATAAATTAAAACTACATATTAACAAAAACAAAAAAAGTTTAATAGTTTGAAATATTAAGTACTTAAGTACTAATATTAATATTACATTCCAACAATATAAAAATGCATATGCTAAACATATATATATATATATATATATTTAAAATAGAATTTATTCGTGTTATACGGGTTGATTGTGGGTTTCATGAGTTGGCCCGCAATTAACCCATATATTAATTTTATTTTATCTGGTCAATCCAATTATATAAATTCAAATCTACTTATTTTATACCGTGTTCGTATCAAGTTCACATGTTATATATTATTACCCATAGGTATTTGACAATAAAACCCTCTTTGGAGTGCCAAGAGCAGTGGTGGAACCACCTGCTAGAGCAAAAATTTTTATAATTCAAAATTTCTCCCTATTTTTTAATCAAAATTTCATATATATAGAAATTGGCCTTCCAAAAAAGTATAACTCTTATGTAATTTCTATAACAATATTAAGACAAAATTCTTATGAGAATAATAGACTTATTAATATGAACCCCAAAATTCTTGATTAGACAATATTAAAATCTTTAATATGAAACTCAGACTGAAATAAATACTAAAAGAATCATTTACGATTGATATCATAAGACATTTAAATGGGATGATAAGATGTGTTTTTTAGAATTTTACTTTTACATGTATATATCAAATTATATATATTTTTTCCTATGAAAGGAAAGCTCTATTAAATTAGATGATTTTACCGAAATGTAACTTTTATATATAGTTATTATTTTATGATTTATCATAAAATTAAACATAGGATTTATTTCTTTTTATTTTACATAAACGTTACATGTTAGAAAAATCGACTCCATTGGGCAAGAGAGGTGTTGACAATAAAATAATATTTAACTTTTTATTTTTTGATACAAGATGGTGGAGAATTTTGAACCCAAATTTTTTATTTGGAGAACCGTGTCATATGCTATTAAGTCATCAGACTCTTGGCCAAAATAATATTTAACTGAGTTCGGATTGGCTGTGTATATTTGTTTATACACTATACTTAAAACTGATTTTAACAAACGATTAGCTTATCCTATATAGATGAAAATATCTTCTCTAATTAGAGCAATGCCGATTCCTATTGAAACATTCCCCTAAATCTCTTGCGTTGTACGAGAAATCCTAAGATTGTATATATTAAGTAATACTTATCTCAATTTATTGGTAAGAATTTATTGCTTCTATCTATTTTTCTTTTTTAATTTCAATTTTAAGGTCGAGTAATGCTATTCACTATATTCTTATCTTATTTTGATCTTATTAAATAATATGTGACATATTTAATAATAATAAATATGCCACATCATATTTAATAAAATAAAAATAAATTAATAGTATAGAATATAAAATTTTCCTTTTAAGGTCTGGGCAGGAATAAGAACTACTTATACCGATTACCATCCGTCTAACCTGAAGAGTAGGCCCAAAATCAAGCAAGAATGTCCAATCATTAAGAGCTGCGTTCGGTTTCAGGCCCAATCAAAAGAGAATGGATAATGATAGACTAATTATGTTTAGTATCTCCTAACCAACCCTTAACTACTCATTATGTTTTTTTAGTTTCTTTCTTTTCAATCGCATCACTCCTCTACTCTTCTACACCTATCTGTTGAAGTATTTTAATTTTTTTAATTAAGAAAATTATTATTAATAAAATTGTATATTTTTTTTAATTTTTTGATAATGATTAAAGATGTTAAAAAAAAAAAAAACTGAAAAAAGTAATAAAAAATAAAAGTTTTAAACACTATGGGGGCACACTAGACAGAAGTAGAGGAGTGCAGGGTAGAGTTTCTACTGGTGAGTTTCTACAGGCAGAGAGCTTCAAAGCGTAAAAGAAAGAAATTAAAAAAAATAATGTGAGTAGTAAACGGGTGGTAGGAGATAGTAAGACTATCATTATCTTTCTACATATTAATGCAAGCAAATTAAACAACCAGTGTATGCACGCGGATTTTCTCATGAGTACCACTAGGGTGCAAAAATTAATTGCGAAATCGGGAAAATTGGTTTGGACCGGCTAGAATCGATGGAACCGTTTCGGTTGTTTTGGACCAGTCCGGCTTGGGACCGATTCCCTTAGTTCCAAAACTGGCCAGTACTGGTCCAATTTTGGTTCTATATTTTTTATGACCGGACCGGTTTGATATATTATATTCTTTTTTATAAGTACATTAGTAAATTAGTAATACTAATATACATTAGTATATAATGTGTATTAATTACAATTTATATTTTATGGCCTAATACAAATAGTCTAATACTATATTACTATTAGTAATATATTTTAAGTCTATATATAAATTGCTATATATCACTATACTAAATAATTATATATGAAATAATGATATAGTAATACTAATACTATCATTATCAATGATATAGTTATAATAAATTAAAATCACTATAACAAATAATATATAGTTATTCTAATCACTATAACTAAAACTAATATATAGCTATACTAATACTAATACTATTATATAATCTAATATATAGGCAATATAACAATAACTAATACTAATACTAATAGGCCTGCACACTGAACCACCCGACCTAGATTTAGGTCTGACCCAGCCGACCCGCAAGGAAACTTATCAATCAAGGCCCGACTTGACCCGACCCGTAAAATTTGGGTTGGGTCAAACCCATTCTTCTTCTTCTTCTCCTCGTTCGTTCCACCATACACATTGAGGATCACAACTTTTATGTTATAAAAAAAAGTAAAGCACACCCAAAAGAAGATCAGAGTGATTCCAAAAAACACAGAGACGGATTGAAAACCATCCACAAAGTTGGTAAAGGAAAAAAAATGCCCTTTCTTGAAGATGGATCAAAGAGAAGTGAATGAAGCCGTTCCAAACTCCAGAAACATCACTGGCTAAAAAGAAAATAAATGGAGAAATTGATGAAAAAACAATAATAGTATTAATAATAACATGAGAAAAAGAAAGAAACCCATGTAGTACCAATCTGTTAGTTTTGATTAACTCAAAAAAAAAAAAAAAAAGAAGAAAAGAAAAGAAAATAAGTCACCCGTAGGATGAAAGAAAACC